>NC_068357.1:28699340-29010520 GCF_020536995.1 Dreissena polymorpha
GAAAACCTGGTTAACAATGAAGACGAACCCCACTAACTATGACCATGAAATGTGACATGACCTTAACCATTAACACTTAGAATACGAATATTGATGCATTTGTAGTCCCTCAGATATGATGAGAATTAATTAAAGACCTTTTCTAACTAGATTCAAATGTTAAAGGCTTCCTTCAACCCTCAGATACTGATGAGTAGCAACAGCATGAAACCTGAACAGACTGCAAGTTGTTCTGATTTCTTCTGTATATTCAATATAAATGTTATTGCAATTGTTGTACAATAAATCAGCTCATATCATTAAAATAAGTTACATTAAGCTTAGTTTTCCTTCACTTACAAAAATCCTGATTAATCGGTTATTTAGTCAGTTGAGGTAGCCGATTAATCGATTAAAAAAATTCTGACTGATTAACAACACTAACTATATATTCAGATAAAAGGAAACGTCTTGAGGGCACAGTAGTAGTTGGGGGGACAATAATTTTTTTAAATAAAATTTATAAGGGCCATATCTCTGTGAAAAATCATCCGACCACAACCCGCTGATAACATGCACATCTCCTCTTGGTAGTGAAGCTTCCCATAAAGTTTCATTGAATTCTGGTCATTAGTTGCTGAGAAATAGCCCGGACAAGAATTGCACTATATGTACAGTTAATGGAAAATATCAAAGGGCCATAACTCTGTGAAAAATCATCCGACCAGAACCGGCTGATAATATGCGCATCTCCTCTTGGTAGTAAAGCTTCCCATAAAGTTTCATTGAATTCCGGTAATCAGTTGCTGAGAAATAGCCCGGACAAGAATTGCACTATTTGTACAGTTAATGAAAATTTCAAATGGCCATAACTCTGTAAAAATCATCCAACCAGAATCCGCTGATAATATGCACATTTCCTCTTGGTAGTGAAGCTTCCCATAAAGTTTCATTGAATTCCGGTCATAAGTTGCTGACAAATAGCCCGAACAAAATTGTGCATGGACGGATGGACGGAGTCACGCACGGACGGACGGACGGAAAGACGCATGCACGGATGGACGGACGGACAGACGAAGCGGTGACTATATGCTCCCCCCAAATTATATGAGCATAAAAATTAATCTTGAACTGTTGAAAATTGTAAAATAAGTCACAAACATTTTTAAAATCTGAAAAATCAGTTGCAAGTTTTTGAAATGTGAACATTTGAGTCGCAAACTTTTTAATTTGTGAAAAATGGATGTTCTCTATGAAAGACAAAAAGCCCTGGACCTTAACATTTTTGCCAAGTACATTTTTCAAATGGTATAAAATGCATGGATTGGACACAAACTGGAGGCTCCAACAATTGACTTGAAGTATAACATTGACCTTTGTGCAGAATAACTGATTCCTGTCTTCTGCACATTGCCTCAATGAACAAAAGATTGTTCATGTAGCTACATTTAATAAAATACTTCACTTGGTATAGGAGATATGATCTGGACACAAAATAGAGAATCTTACATTTGACCTTGAAGTATGGTCTTGACCTTGAGCCACTATGTCTGAATAATGCATCTGCATATCGTCTAAATAACCTTAAAATTTGAGCCTAGTGTTTGGAAAATCCCACAAAGGGTATAGCAGACACGGAGCAGACACAAAATTAGAGGCTCAAACCATTGACCTTGAAGTACAACCTTGACCATAAGCCAGCATGACCTCATGCCATCTGATCATTGTCTAAATATATCTTACATTTGAGGCAAGTTTCATTAAAATCCAGTAAAGGGTATGAGAGAGTAAGTGGACACAAAAGTGTTATTGACAGACAGAATGACAGACTCACTGACCAAGTGACAGACCAACCAACCAAAAGACTGCCAGAAGATTGAACAGATGAAGGGCATTTCTATAATCCCCACATGCTTTGGGGTCCAATGTTATACCAAGCTAAAACAAAGAAAAATAACTATGTGATTCACCTTGAAACTCTTTTGCAAGTTCATCATCATCAAGGTCAACCTCCTCATCAGAGAGATCATCATCTTCTGCCTCTTCCTCTTCATCATCACTATCTTCAAGACTATCACCCTTCTTCTTGCCAAACTCACTGCAATCATGAGAGTGATGAGGAAAGTTAATAACAAATAAGCCTCGTTTTAGGAAATATGGATGTGTGTAAAGAGTCTTCAAAGATCAGGCATAACACTTTCCGCCTGAACTGGATTTTTCCTCTAAATAGATTCCTTTAAAACAAAAAATCCATTTACGCAATAAGTGTTGACCCTGATTAGCCTTTGCAGACTACACAGGCTATTTTGGGACTACACTTTACGCATGCATTAAGCCAAGTTTTCCCCAAAAGGCACTCAAATATCATTAGTGAAATAACAGTAAGGCATTACAAGTTGGTCACTCATAGATGGCTTAAATGCTACATAAAAGGGACCTTCAAACTCTTATTTCCAGACTGATCATGTAAATTCTAACAGTATGCATACAATCTTGTAAATGAGCCTGGCTCCGGGAAAATGGGGCTTAATGCATGTACGCAGTGTGTGGACTGAACAGGCCAATCTGGAAAAATGGGGCTTAATGCATGTACGCAGTGTGTGGACTGAACATGGGCTTAATGCATGTAGCAGTGTGTGGAACTGAACGGCCAATCTGGGAAAATGGGGCTTAATGCATGTACACAGTGTGTGGACTGAACAGGCCAATCTGGGAAAATGGGGCTTATGCATGTACGCAGTGTGTGGACTGAACATGGGGCTTAATGCATGTACGCAGTGTGTGGACTGAACAGGCCAATCTGGAAAAATGGGGCTTAATGCATGTACGCAGTGTGTGGACTGAACAGGCCAATCTGGGAAAATGGGGCTTAATGCATGTACGCAGTGTGTGGACTGAACAGGCCAATCTGGGAAAATGGGGCTTAATGCATGTACGCAGTGTGTGGACTGAACAGGCCAATCTGGGAAAATGGGGCTTAATGCATGTACACAGTGTGTGGACTGAACAGGCCATCTGGGAAAATGGGGCTTAATGCATGTACGCAGTGCCTGAACATGCCAATCTGGGAAATGGGGCTTAATGCATGTACGCAGTGTGTGGACTGAACAGGCCAATCTGGGAAAACACTTTAAGCATATGCATTAAGCCCCACTTTTCCTGAGCAAGGCTCAAATCCAAACAGTATCCATAGACAAAAAATGCACCTTTAAGAGAATAAATCAAATGAAATAGGGATTAGTAAAATCTTACCTGCCTTTATTTGCTTTCAAAGAACTATCTACATCTCAATATGAACTATTTATAAGTTGCAAATTAAGAGAGTGAAACTGGTAATGTGGATGACCAGGTGAAATAATTATGCACTATCAGTAGGAAACTTAACGGAAGTTCCATAACAAACCTGGAGAAGTCGATGTCAAAATCAACATCAGCACTGTCCAAGTTGCCCTCATATTTATCTGAAATAGACCAATAAGAGAGATTAGCTATTGAACATAACAGAGGATAATAGTTCATAAATCAATTCTATTTTTTTACTGGTGAAACATCAATAAATATGAGCACCACTTTGGGAACACGAGGTTTCATGTATATGTGTAAAGTGTTGTCCCAGATTAGCCTGTGCAGGTTTCATGTATATGTGTAAAGTGTTGTCCCAGATTAGCCTGTGCAGTCCACACAGGCAAATCAGAGACAACACTTTCTGCCTAAACTCAACTTTTGATTAGAAGATTAATTTCGAACAAAAAACTCCATTAAGTAGAGAGTATCGTCCCTGATTAGCCTGTGCAAACTGCACAGGCTAATCCGGGATGAAACTTTAAGCATATGCATTAAACTGTTTTTCCCAGAGCAAGTCTTCATTTAAAGGGGCCATAACTCACCAGGAAGGTGTCAAACTCAGAATCACTGACACTGTCTCCATCGCTGTCATCATCCTCTTTCTTGCAGGCGTCTTTCTTGACAATTTCTGGCGAAAGTATCTAAAATGTGAAATCAAAGTAGTTGGTGCCATATAGTTCTGACTAAAACATATGTGTAAAGGAAGAAGACAAACACAGATTAAAATGTTTAAGTACATGCCTGTTGGCATGTCCAGACAATTGTACAGAATGTTTGTAATTATTAATAAGTAGTATCATGCCTGTATTTGATGTTTAAGCTCTAATTGTTACATAAATCTATGAGTTAGTAGCACAGGTCTTGCACATGACACACCATCTCAACATAGCAAGTATTTGTGGTAACCTTCTTTAAACTGTCTGATGAATGTTGAGTTACCCTATTTACTGTTTGTATACAATAACAAGGTCATTGTTTCAAAACTAGATACACAAAATATTCCCAAATTGCAGGTGTTAGTCTAAAATTTGACACCTCCAAATATTAATGCAATAATTGTTTTGCAATTTGTTTTAGCAGATGTGTTGCCGGGTAAATTAGGGATGTGTTGCGGGGTAAATTAGAGACAGGTTGCTCGGTAAATTAAAGACATGTGTGTGGGGTAAATATGAGACATGTTGCGGGATAAATTAGAGACATGTTGCGGGATAAATTAGAGACATATTGCTGGGTAATAAGAGACATGTTGTGGGGTAAATTAGAGACATGTTGTGGGGTAAATTAGAGACATGTTGCAGGATAAATTAGAGACATGTTGCAGGATAAATAAGAGACATGTTGTGGGGTAAATAAGAGACATGTTGTGGGGTAAATTGGAGACTTGTTGCGGGGTAAATATGAGACGTGTTGCGGGATAAATTAGAGACATGTGGGATGAATTAGAGACATGTTACAGGATAAATAAGAGACATGTTGTGGGGTAAATTAGAGACATGTTGTGGACAAATTAGAGACATGTTGTGGGGTAAATAGAGACAAGTTGTGGGGTAAATTAGAGACATGTTGTGGGGGTAAATTAAAGACATGTTGTGGGGTAAATTAGAGACATGTTGTGGGGTAAATTGGAGACATGTGCAGGATAAATTAGAGACATGTTACGAGATAAATAGAGGCATGATGCAGGATAAATAAGAGACATGTTGTGGGGTAAATTAGAAACATGTTGTGGGGTAAATTAGAGACATGTGGGGTAAATTAGAGACATGCTGAAGGGTAAATAAGACATGTTGTGGGGTAAATTAGAGACATGTTGTGGGGTAAATTAGAGACATGTTGTGGGGTAAATTGGAGACATGTTGAGGGGTATATAAGAGACGTGTTTCGGGATAAATTAGAGACATGTTGCAGGATAAATTAGAGACATGTTGCAGGATAAATAAGAGACATTTTGTAGGGTAAATTAGAGACATGATGTGGGGTAAATTAGAGACATGTTGTGCGGTAAATAAGTGACATGTTGTGGGGTAAATTGGAGACATGTTGCGGGGTAAATAAGAGACGTGTTGCAGGATAAATTAGAGACATGTTGCGGGATAAATTAGAGACATGTTGCAGGATAAATAAGAGACATGTTGTGGGGTAAATTAGAGACATGTTGTGGGGTAAATTAGAGACATGTGGGGTAAATTAGAGACATGTTGTGGGGTAATTAGAGATGTGTTGCAGGGAAAATAAGAGACGTGTTGCGGGATAAATTAGTAATTGATCCTTACATGCAATCAGCATTAGATTATCATGATGGACATTGATTGACTGTTTTTCAATGAAGCTCGATTTGTCATTGTCGGCTCGTGTACTACTTAAATGTACTCTTATGTATACTTAAATGTACCCCGGGTATGAAAAGATGCTAACACGTACCCAGCCAATTTAGACGGACCAGAGTTTTATTCCCCGCCAAAAATCCAATATTGTAAAGCACGCAACAGAGAACGAAACAATATTCTCTTTGATGAACAAAACCTTCCTAAACATGCTTTCTTGAGAAATGGTTTCCATAATAAGGAGGCCATTTTACAGAATTATAAATATTTACATTAATGTAATATGAAATAATAGCCGACAACGCCCGATTTAGTATAAGAATTCCAGGGTACGTTTCAGTATACTTTGGTACCCATGGTACATTTGAGTATGCTTAAGAGTACCCGGGGTACATTTAAGTACTACCCGAGCGGACAATGATCAATCGAGCTTCAAAGAGTATAAACTGATTATATGATTGTTTATAGCCCAGGGCTATTCACATGCTTATGTGACTGGTTGTATGACTATCATTTGGATGCAAAAACACATGTGGTATGCCTCGCAGGATTAACACAAACAGCTAAATATTCTAACCAAATACAAATGTCATACATGATACAAATATTAACAAATTGAAGTAATTAATTGTGGAAAGAAAATCTCCATTGAAGAAGAAAAAGAGTCACAGAAAATAATTATGTTGGCAAAAAAAATAATGGTATCCAAAAATGTAGTGTCATAAAACTTAAATGCAGTAAATTACCCAGAGGACATTAGGAAACGTAATACAGAATCATGGTGACATGGAACCATTCTTAGTAAGTTATTAACAAATTGAAGAACAAATGAAGAAGTTACGGTGTGCAAAAGATTGTACAGACACCCCCACAACTCAACACACAGACACATACAGGCACAAAACCACCAAAGTGACAGTCATACCGAGTTGTCCTTAAGTTGGCTCCATAAAAATCTTAAAAATGATAACACAATAAATGAATAACCTTTTGGCAGTGTATTGACAGTTTCAAATGCATAACTCTGACAGCTTTTGAAAAATGGACTCTGACAAAATAGTTAAATCAGAAAAACTTTATTTAAAACAAGAATATCAGTGAAACTGATGGATGCTCCCTGATGATGAACTTTGTCAATCGATGTGTTAATAACCACTAAAAAATCTATTATTAGTCTCAGTGACCTTGACCTCAGTGACCACAAACCTCATCAAAAGGTAGAGGTCCATACAAGGTACCAACATGCCAAATATGTAAGAGATCGGTAAAATATTGAAGGCGCTATAAGAAACTGTAACAATTGTGACGGAAAAATATATTTATAGCCTCGGTGACCTTGATCTTGACCCCAGTGACCTCAACCTCATCAAAAGGTAGAGGCCCATGCAAGGTACCTGCATGGCAAATATGAAAGGGAACGGTAAAATATTGCAGGCGCTATGAGAAACTGTAACAAAATTGTGACATAAAAATCTATTATTAGCCTCGGTGACCTTGACCCCAGTGACCTCAAACCTCATCAAAAGGTAGAGGTCCATGAAAGGTACCTACATGCCAAATATGTATGAGATCGGAAAAATATTGAAGGTGCTATGAGAAACTTAACAAAATTATGACGAAAAAATCTATTATTAGCATTGGTGCCCTTGACCTTGACCCCAGTGACCTCAAACATCATCGAAAGGTAGAGGTCCATGCAAGGTACCTACATGCCAAATATGTAAGAGATGGGTAAAATATTGAAGGCGCTATGAGAAACTGTAACAAAAGTGTGACGGAAGTAAGGAAGTAAGGAACCCCCAAACTGGCAACTATACGGTCCCCGAAAATTTTCGGGGAGCATAAAAAATTCAGACAATGACCCTCACACAAGTTTTTTCTTAAAAATTATTAAGTCTTGAAAGCCAATCATAACCACCTTTACCCACACTAAAATACTTCTTCAACAGGGGACTTTTTTCTGCTAACCTAAACATCGAACAATCAAAACTGACATCTTCCTGTGTGGGAATAGTATTCAACAGGGACTTTTTTCTGCTAGTCTAAATAACAAACCATTAAAAGAACACATCTACCTAAGTAGGAATCAGTCATCAACAGGGACTTTTCTCTGCTATTATAAAGAACAAACCATCAAAAACCACATATACCTGTGTAAAAATACATCATCAACAGGGACTTCATTCTGCTTTTATAAACAACGAACCACAAAAAAAAAACCCACATCTACCGGCGTAGGAATACGTGATCAACAGTGATTATTTTCTCCTATAATAAAAAAACGAACCATAAAAAAACACATCTACCTGTGTAGGAATACGTCATCAACAGGGACTATTCTCTCTTCCAGGTTGGCAAAGGTGTCACTGGTGACAGACAGGGTCTTGATTCCCCTCACTTCAGACTTCACCCTAGAGAGGGCACCCAACTTCTCCTCAACTGTAACCATGGGAACAAACATGTAACCATGAAAACAAACTTGTCCACAAGGAAGTGTGATGATATGAACTGCATTCTGGATAAACTGGGCTTAATGCATGTGCCTGAAGTGTCATCCCAGATTAGACTGTTCAGAGAACCACTTAACGCCTATGTGGATTTTCACTTAACGGAGACTTCCTGTACACAAAAATACCATACAAGTGGAAAGTGTTGTCCCTGATAAGCCTGTGCACACTTAAAAGGCTAATCTGGAACGACACATTACGCACATGCATTAAGCCCCATTTTCCCAGAGAGAGGCTCATATGCTACAAGTATAAAGGCAATACGTCAAGTACATGTAGCACTTGAAGTAAAACAATTTTTTTTAATAAAATTCATTTAAATTATTATATACTTACCTGTCATCGTATGCTTATACTTTCCAAGGGGAAATAACTCATCCCGGAATTTTAACTGGGAATCCGCCACCTCAATACCGTAATACAGGCCAGGTTAAACATAGTGCAATGCAACCTAGCCAAAAATCGGTAACCAACCCTCAATATTCTTTCAATATATATTCAAAAATATTAATCGAATAGCGGGGGTGGGAGGTGGGACTTACCGATAACAGGTAAGTATTTAATAATTAAAATGAATTTTATTTAAAAAAAATTGTTTTTATGTCATAAATACTGACCTGTTATCGTATGCTGATTTTGTAGCTGCGGTGGGAAGGTTCGTATATATTTTCCCAACACAGTAGAACCCATAAACAGGGTTATCAGCTAATGATATCAAGTAATCTTCGTTAAAACGGTATTAATTATGACTTCTCGGACAGAGTAATATGTCTATGTCGTAAAGAAGACACTACCGTTAGTGAAACCACAGCAAGCCCAAACATATACAAATTGTATTGTTGGCACTTCAGAAAACGAAGATAAAAAGATGACAAAGGTGGTCGGATTCCTCCAGTAAACAGCTTTAGAGCATGTCAAAAAGTGGGGTGTGATTAATATATGCCCACAAAACAGACAGAGCTCTTAATTCATGCGGTCAGATCCTAAAAAGGAATGAATCCTTAGATAGGATAAGAGTAACTTAGTCGAGGTCTAACCCCGAGAAATAGAAGCCGCAGACACATCTCCACCCCCTTTTTTTTGGGAAATGAAGAGTGTCTTTTGAGAACCTCGAATGGACTTCCGACTAACACTGCTGAGATAGAACTTCAAAGCCCTGATTGCCCAAAGAAGTTTATCCTCATCTTCATGACTACCAGTTTAAGAAAAACTTGGAAACTTGAAGGTAGAAGCCATATAGAGGACTTGATATTAAGCAAGGAATCCTGGCTGACACAACAAAGTGAAAACGGACAATAGATCCAACTGGAATTGGTCGTATTCAACAGAAAAAGCATGAATTTCACTTCTCCGTATGGTAAAAGCCATAATAAGAAGGAAAACCGTCTTAAAATTATATTGGAACTGTTAATAAGCCTGATGAAAAAGGTTCATAGAGAGCTCATTAAGCATCCCACATGTAACACAAGTCAAAACCGCTTAAGAAGGTAAAG
This sequence comes from Dreissena polymorpha, assembly GCF_020536995.1. Classification (NCBI taxonomy): domain Eukaryota; kingdom Metazoa; phylum Mollusca; class Bivalvia; order Myida; family Dreissenidae; genus Dreissena; species Dreissena polymorpha. The sequence goes on from NC_068357.1 coordinate 28,708,989, forward strand.
GAACGAAAAACATAGTGTTGACGTTCCATAGTTTGGATCAGTTCCAAAATAGGTAAGACAGCACAGAGTTGCGATGACTTACACAAAACAAGGTATAAAAAAGCATAATCTCTATCCTTTGATGAAGAAAAGAACAAATTTCTTATCATCAAGAAAAAGATGAGAAAAACCTCTATGTATCTAGCAGAGTGATTAAGGTAATAACTATGCTCTCAAATACCCAGTAAAAAATGAATTTCCATAGAACCTTTATACAGTTCTGATGGAATTATCCTTGCACAAGTAACAAGGATTGAAACTCTAACAGAAAAACGTTCTTCTTTAGAGATAACTAAAAGTTATTAATGGCCAGACATGTAGTGGCACATGTTTGGATCAGTAAAAATATGTCTCTCTGAGATATGATATTTGACCTGTAAAGAAGTTTCCTGAAAATAATTGTACAGGAGACTTAAAAGGTCGTAGAAACCATAATCCCATGGTTCATTAAGTATATTGCATGAAATTATGGCAAAACTCAGTTATTGCAAAAACTCACCAAGAAGGCAAGATATTCCAGTTTATGTCAATGGACGAATGTATAACAATCGCACACCCTGCTGGATCGATTTCTGTGAACTGCATTATTGACGTTGTTCAGCATACCGGTATAAGCTGCGATATACGATCGCATAACGCTAATTACTAGCGTTTGATGATAAACAACATTCTTTGATATACTATGTACACCATGCAACTTCACTGCCGCGCATGCGCAATAACATTATTTGAACCCAACGGAAAAATAATTTGAAAGAAAGAACTGCAGGACAAAACGTCCAACAGGGCGTTGAGACGACCTGGTATGAGTAAGACGATAGAGAAAATTTGTTGTTCTTGCAAAGAAAGAATAAGTTCCTGATTTCCAGTTACAAGGAGTGATAATATGATCACCTCCGTGTCTGTAAGTAAACCACGACCGATGTGTGATAGTTGAAACCACCACAAAGGAATCGTGAAAATGTGTTGTAAATGAAAAACAGCTAAAAAGAATTTTCGCTTTTCAAGATGTAGATGTGCAGGTGATATTCATTAGGATACCACATAATTGAGAAAATCAAGATACGTTGTTCTATGTGATCGTCCATAACCTTCTCTGCTCACATCTGTATAAGATGTAAGGAAGGTTGTGGTAGAATAAACTATATTCTTGCCAAGATAATCTTCTAGTCTAGACACCACTGAATAGTGGTAAATAATGACAAAAAGATGGAAATCTGTGTCATTGAATAATCCCGAGATTAATACAATTATCTTAAAAATAAAGCTGAAACGGACGTAAGAAAAGGCGTCTCAGCAGAAGGACCGGTGACCGGACCAGTAAATACCGACCGGTGACCGGAACCATTTGTCAAGGATGGGTGGGCAAAGAAACCACGGCAAGCCGAACTTTCCCACTCCAAACACACTTGAAAATTGGTAGAATAGGACAGTGTTTAACACTTATAAGTTTATGACCTATCTACAGAATATAGCCTCTTCTTGAACCAATAACAGGCGCCTTTAAAATCCTGGATAATACAGGTCGCGAAGTCATCGATATGCGAAGTACGGAAATATGATTGACAGTGGTACCTCCGGAATCGGAGGTGTGATGGCAGAAAAAGGTGAAAACCCTAGGAGTAACCTTAAGCGGGTCCACGCTTGCCGGTAGAATGCATGGAAGTCTTAAATTCTGACTTGATTAATCCATTTACTTCAAGACTTCTAACCGGGACGAATTCCGAAAGGAATACGACCAGTTATAGGAAGACGGCCTGTTATGGCCAGAAGTGTAATAGAAGAATAACTTTAAGATGAGGTCCCTCCAGATCCTAGGATCTAAGATCTGAGTTCAATAGGTCCTAAGCCATCTACAAGACTGTAGCCGCTATGCGGTCAATCTGATAGGCAATACTATGTATCAGAACTCTTGTTGATTCCAGTAGCTTGAAAATATGCACTGTCGTAGGAGCAATAGAAAAGCAAAAGTCGATACAAAATGTTGTCTTGCTAATCCTGCTAGTGTCATTAATGTGTCCCAACTGTTCCGTGACACTGACTGCAAAGTCTGTAGCCGACAGGTAAAGGCGGTTAAAACAATTCATCCTTCGGGTCTCGAACATAAATTAATAGAGGTCAAATAGTAATGTTCGACCTCAATGCTAGTCTCCGAGCCCACTTCAGCCGATCTATCTGCAAGACCAGTAGTCTGCATGTAGCCGGTTGAGATAGAAGTACAAATAACAGATATAGCATGATTTGGTAACCGTCGCCAGTAGAACATCAGTATTGAAAAACACAAAAAGTCATGTAGATTGTTGAATCCATAAAATATAGTATTCAATACAATCATAGCCAGGGGTATACAACTAGGTAATGTAGACAATACCCGTGATACTAAAAATTGACCGATGAAAACACAGTGGATTACCGGTAATTGGTAACTGGTGACCGAACCGGACCGGTCAATGACCGGTAACTGTAGCTAGGTAAACGGACCAGTCATAATATGACCGGTGACGTTACCAGTTAAAGACGAAAAATGGTGGAATCCATATGGTCTGATATCAATGTCAAGCACTGCTCGGAAAAGAAGATCGTGCCAAAAAATCCAATCCGATGGCGATGAGACATCACTTATTCTGACCGGTGATCAGTGATCTGTGATATGACCGATGAATGGTGACCGATGTCCGGTGATCGGGACCGGTATAATATAACTGCGTCAGAATGGAAATATCTGGTGCAGAAGAATGACCATCCAGGAAGTCATCTGATAATGTTAACCGGAAAAGAACGGTAGATTATCAGTATTAATAGGCATAAGTGTCCTTGTAGTCGTAGTGGAGAAAAGAACAGCTTATCCCGAAGCCTGAAAGTTAAACGAACTAGTGTTCGTATACAACTACGGCTCGGTGACTGCAACATGTGTGGATGCCATAAGAAAAAACCATCACACGTGGAATGGAGACATGATATTCCTAAAGGAATAAAATGGAGAACGTCGATATGACCAGTAGGTACATTAGCGCCTACGTGAGAAGTGGCGACATCCATATAACTGCGATGCCGAAATATTGTTCGGCTACGCTGGAAATATTGTCTTCTACAATATTGTCTCCGTGAGCATTGACGTGATCGCTTACGAGCGTATCAACGCCGAGAACTGCTTAATGAAGGAGAGGTATGTTCGATAACTATCCTGTTGTGCTCAATGAAGTCCGCTGATGTCTACGTGAAGGTTGACGACGTCCTCGTTTCCTGCGATGTCGAGATCTGGATCGGCCGAGATGTGGATCGGCTGCGATGAAAATGAGATCTTCTAGAATAACGTCTCCGTGAGTGACGACGTGATCGCTTACGAGAGCCGCGACAATGAGAACTGCTCGACGAAGAAGAGCGTGTCCGATGTCTAATCCTTGATGAAGACGATGTATTCGACGACGAATAGGAGAATAATTCAATGAAGAAGACCGAGTTCTTCTTCTTGACCGGTGACTGGTGTTATCGGTGGCAGGCCTAACTGATGACTGTTGACCGGTGACCGGACCGGTGATCAATGACCGGACCGGTGACATGACTGGACCGGTGACATGACCGGTGACCGGACCGGACCAGTGATCAATGACCGGACCGGTGACATGACCGGTGATCAATGACCGGACCGGACTGGTGACATGACCGGTGACCGGACCGGTGACATGACCGGTGACCAGACCGGTGATCAATGACCGGACCGGACCGGTGACATGACCGGTGACCGGACCGGACGTGACGTCGATCAATGGTCCGTGATCAACGTCCCCGGTGACGTACCGGTCATTTCATGACCAGTGTTGTCACCGGATAATGACCGTTTGGCGGATGCCAAATGGTCCGGCATTGGCCGATGTCCTTGACCAATGCCATCGGGCAAAGACCGGCTGACGGGTGTCGCCATATGGTCTGATGTGACTGACTGTCTAAGAGACTTAGCATAGTACGGTCGCGATCGTGCCCGATACCCGGTGACTGATACTGCAACTATCATCCATGATCTGCGAAGTCACCGGGTATTTATCCACTCTTGTTTCTGCGACCATCATGTAGTCCAATATACGAAAAACAAGAGCAAAGCATATTCAACCATAAACTGGTCACAGACCAGATTATCATACGGCACATAAAATCATTATTTGACCATAATGAAAATTATAATAATACTGCCGTAGATCGTAAATTAAACAAAAGTTTAATTCAAAACAGATGAAAAATAAAATGACGATCAATTAGATTGTCATACGGAACGTTAAAATCATTATTGCACACAATGGCAAATGATAAACAATCTGTCAATAGAAGAACACGCTTTGCACGATCTCGTAACACATTAGAAGAACATGCTTTGCACGTTCTAGCAATGTATTAGAAGAGCACGTTTTGCACGTGGTCGTTCGCGCCTGAAAACACCCAGCATGGTAGAAATAAACCATTGTTCGATAAAAACAAGCATGGCTTACCTTTTACAAATGAAACAAAATCCATTAAATCCACACAAATTAATCCAAATGAGAAATAAAAAGATAAATAACACAATTTATCTATTCAAAACCCCAATCAACCAAGTGAAAAACAATATTTTAATTCAGAGCCGTAAAAGACACGTATACACCTGGTTGATCCGTCAAGAATATTGAGGGTTGGTTACCGATTTTTGGCTAGGTTGCATTGCACTATGTTTAACCTGGCCTATATTACGGTATTGAGGTGGCGGATTCCCAGTTAAAATTCCGGATGAGTTATTTCCCCTTGGAAAGTATAAGCATACGATAACAGGTCAGTATTTTGACATTAAAACAGTGATTAACAATATTTTATTTTATGCTTTCCTCTGGTTTGTCACTGGAAAATGTCACTGACCTCTGGTGAAAAAGAAGATTGTTTGCAATCCTCACATTGCACTTTATAAACATACCATGTTTATCTCAAGTATTTTCAGTGCTTTATGAGAAATCACACAAACAGTTTTTGAGGATAGACTGATGAACTGACAGGGAGACAGGAAGTATGGTAAACTTAAAATCCCATCTAGTTATACCAATATGGGACTTATCAGAGGCATAACTTAAGATTGTTGTAAATATAAAATGATGTAAAGCGCACATGCACAACTTAATATTATATGGAATAATGCATGCCAGTAACAAACATACTGAACACAGAGAGATTTCAATTGGTGATTCCACAAACATACTGAATACAGAGAGATTTCCATTGATGATTCCACAAACAGACTGAAGAACAGAGATTTCGATTGGTAATTCCACAAACAGACTGAAGAACGGAGAAATTTCCATTGGTAATTCCACAAACAGACTAAAGAACAGAGAGATTTCCATTGGTGATTTCACAAACAGACTAAAGAACAGAGAGATTTCCATTGGTGATTTCACAAACAGATTGAAGGACAGAGAGCTTTCCATTGGTAATTCCACAAACAGACTGAAGAACAGAGAGATTTCCGTTGGTGATTTTACAAACAGACTAAAGAACGGAGAGATTTCCATTGGTGATTTCACAAATAGCTGAAGGAAAGAGAGATTTCCATTGGTGATTTGACAAACAGATTGAAGGACAGAGAGCTTTCCATTGGTGATTCCACAAACAGACTGAAGAACAGAGAGATTTCCGTTGGTGATTTCACAAACAGACTAAAGAGCAGAGAGATTTCCATTGGTGATTTCACAAACAGACTAAGAACAGAGAGATTTCTATTGGTGATTTCACAAACAGACTAAATGACAGAGAGAGTTCCATTGGTGATTCCACAAACAGACTGAAGGACAGAGCGAGAGAGTTCCATTGGTGATTCCACAAACAGACTGAAGGACAGAGCGAGAGAGTTCCATTGGTGATTTCACAAACAGACTGAAGGACAGAGAGAGTTCCATTGGTGATTTCAAAAACAGACTAAAGGACAGAGAGAGTTCCATTGGTGATTCCACAAACAGACTGAAGGAAAGAGAGAAATCCATTGGTGATTCCACAAACAGATTGAAGGAAAGAGAGAAATCCATTGGTGATTCCACAAACAGACTGAAGGACAGAGAGAAATCCATCGGTGATTCTACAAACAGATTGAAGGACAGAGAGAAATCCATTGGTGATTTCACAAACAGACTGAAGGACAGAGAGAAATACATCAGTGATTCCACAAACAGACTGAAGGACAGAGAGAAATCCATCAGTGATTCCACAAACAGATTGAAGAACAGAGATTTCCATTGGTGATTCCACAAACAGGCTGAAGGACAGAAGATTTCCATTGGTGATTCCACAAACAGACTGAAGGACAGACAGATATTTCCATTGGTAATTCCAGTATAGCCACCTTTACTTAGTTACTAGGGGTACAACCATATACTACATGACTAGACCAACATGTACGTACCCTGCTGTTTCTTTTTTGGGTTCTTGAAGACAAACCTCTCGAGGAATCTAATCAGAGTGAAGTCCTGTAGAGGGTCACCAGGGTATTCTATGCTCTCACCCTGAAACAACAACAACAACATGGTCACCAGGGTTATCTATGCTCTCACCCTAAAACAACAACAACATGGTCACCAGGGTACTCTATGCTCTCACCCTGAAACAACAACAAGAACACGGTCACCAGGGTTATCTCTGCTCTCATCCTGAAACAACAACAAGAACATGGTTACCAGGGTTATCTATGCTATCACCCTGAAACAACAACAAGAACATGGTCAGCAGGGTTATCTATGATCTCTACCTGAAACCACAACATCAACATGGTCACCAGGGTTATCTATGCTCTCACCCTGAAACAACAACAACAACATGGTCACGAGGGTTATCTATGCTCTCACCCTGAAACCACCACAACAACATGGTCACCAGGGTTATCTATGCTCTCACCCTGAAACAACAACAACAACATGGTCACCAGGGTTATTTATGCTCTAATCCTGAAACAACATCAACATGGTTACCAGGGTTATCTATGCTCTCACCATGAAACAACAACAACAGCATGGTCACCAGGGTTATCTTTGCTCTCATCCTGAAACAACAACATCAACATGGTCACCAGGGTTATCTATGCTCTCACCCTGAAACACCAACAACAACATGGTCACCAGGGTTATCTATGCTCTCACCCTGAAACAACAACAACAACATGGTCACCAGGGTTATCTATGCTCTCATCCTGAAACAACAACATCAACATGGTTACCAGGGTTATTATGCTCTCACCCTGAAACAACAACAACAACAACATGGTCACCAGGGTGATCTATGCTCTCATCCTGAAACAACAACATCAACATTGTCACCAGGGTAATCTATGCTCTAACCCTAAAACAACAACAACAACACGGTCACCAGGATTATCTATTCTCTCACTCTAAAACAACAACAACATGGTCACCAGGGTTATCTATGCTCTCACCCTGAAACAACAACAACAACATGGTCACCAGGGTTATCTATGCTCTCACCCTAAAACAACAACAACATGGTCACCAGGGTTATCTATGCTCTCACCCTGAAACAAAAACATCAACATGGTCACCAGGGTTATCTATGCTCTCATCCTGAAACAAAAACAAGAACATGGTCACCAGGGTTATCTATGCTCTCACCCTAAAACAACAACAACATGGTCACCAGGGTACTCTATGCTCTCACCCTGAAACAACAACAACATGGTCACCAGGGTTATCTATGCTCTCACCCTGAAACCATAACATCAACATGGTCACCAGGGTTATCTATGCTCTCACCCTGAAACCACAACATCAACATGGTTACCAGGGTTATCTATTCTCTCATCCTGAAACAACAACATCAACAAGGTCACCAGGGTTATCTATGCTCTCACCCTAAAACAACAACATCAACATGGTCACCAGGCTTATCTATGCTCTCACCCTGAAACAACAACAACATAATAGTTTTACATAAAACTTCAGATGCTTTGGGAATTCTGCTTCTGTAGAATACTTTCTCAAAAGGAATCATATTTTAAGCTACACTTTAAAGTCACTTCTAAAATTGTAAAATTTGTAATGAAAGTTTTAAATCAACTTTCATGATTTTTTATACAAATAGAAAAAAAATACTCAGAATATCAACACCATTTAAAAAGAAGCAAATTTGTAAAATTGATATCCATGCAAATCAAATTTTGTTTATCATCCTATTAGTTTATGAACGAGAGCAAAATTTTATATAGTTTCTGGGATAGAAACTTAAACTTAAAAGTTTCGTGACAGACGGACGGACAGTCAGACAGATGGACTGACGGACAACACAAATTCTTTATCCCTCACCCTTTTGCAGGGGATAAATATTAATGTAAAAATATAAATATACTGCCAACTCTTGTTGTGTTGAACTTAATTGGCTTGAATTTCCAGTTGGCTTGATGTCTCTTGAAGGACCCATTTCTATTCCAACATACTCATATGAAAACATACAATTTTGAAGTCCAATGCCCATAAATTGGCCAAAAATCAATGGACCAGAACGAATTTCACACTTCAACTTTTAAGCCATGTAGGTAGACTCACACACCAAATATCAGGTCAATATCTTCAATAAGTGTGTCGAAAATAAAGTCAGGAAAATGGAATGCCTGACCAACTGACAGTCCGACTGCTATATGCCTCCCTACCAGGAGGGTTATAAAAAAAAAACGTATACATTAATAAAGTGTTCTGTAATCTTTCTGCAGTGTGTGCATGTTTGTTAAATAAACAGAATTTTACATCAGTTGTTGTATCATATACTGTTGCTTAATCAAAATTATTTACATGGGAAAAGTTGTATATATATGGACAGATTAATCTGAGAGATAGTTATTGTATGGTATGACTCATGGAGAAAGCGAAGTATTCTTGAGTTTGACCAGCAGCAATAAATTGGGTTAACTAAGATGTTGTAATAATAGTGCTATTACATTATTCTTAACAAATGCTTAAGTGACATCACTTCGTCAAAAATAATTGAAAAGTATTGAATTTGTGACTGTGATAAATATAGAATGCAATTAACACACTGAATGTTTAAATATGTTTAAGAAAAATTAGGTATCTTTGGCTTAAAGTTCTGATGGCTCAAAGGTTGTTATCAGTCCCTGCAACTCTCATCCCATGGGGAGTTGACTCTATTTACACAATACAGCAAAGCTAACAAATGATTTTCCACACAAAATACTGCAAATATGGACAGCGATCTGGGAGAATGGGGCTTAATACATGTCTGCACAGGCTAACCTGGGACAATCCTTTACACACATGCATTAAGCCCAGTTTTCCCAGAACGAGGCTCAAATATTGGTCCAGCCAGAGAGCTCACCTGTAGAATCTGTCGGGCAAAGAGCGCCACGGTCGGGTGAAAGTGTGCAGCGAGACCCTGCAGTTCCCACATACAGGCATTCTCTGCATGACAGTACGCAGGGTTGCGATGGTATGGGTCGTAGTCCATACGCTCTGTCTTGTCTGGTAGGAGACAAATAATTGGTTCATGAATTATGTAATAGCCTCATAAGGTAGGTTAGCACCTCCCCATGTTACAAGTAATCTTGCAAAGAACAAGATTGGCTTTATTTCAGTTAAAGACTTTCAAACAGAGGGAGCATAAACTGCGTATATTAGCAGTACAATTGTAGGACAATTCAGAGGAAACTTCAATAGGAGGCATAATAAAATTAACAGCAATAAAACAATTTACAAACTGACAAACAGCTTACTGAAGTATACTCATTTATTGTTTATTATCCCCACGCTTTTTCAAAAGCTTGGGGATATTGTGGTTATCTCCGCCATCTGTCTGTCTGTCTGTTTGTCCGTCCTGGCCACTATCTCCTTCTACACTATAAGCACTACAACCTTGAAATTTACACACATGGTAGCTATGAGCATATGTGCGACCCTGCGCTATTTGGAATTTGGATCTGACCCCTGGGTCAAAAGTTATGGGGGTTTGGGTGGGGCCGGGTCAGAGATTTTCACTCATTTTTTTAGGTTATTTTACATTAACTTCTTCATTTCTACACCGATTCACTTGATACTGAACCTCTCTTATGACAATACGGTCAATCTCAACTATGCATGGCCCCATAACCAACCCTGGGGCGCCCCGCCAACATAGACCACACCCACCCAAAATTGCCTTTCACTATAATTTCTTCATTTCTACTCCGACTCACTTCAAATTGATTCTGAACCTCTCTTAAGACAGACAATATGGTCAATCTCATGGCCCCATTACCAACCCTGAAGCGCCCCGCCCACATAGACCACACCCACCAAAAATTGCCTTTTACTATAATTTCTTCATTTCTACACTGATTCACTTCAAATTGATACTGAAGTATCTCTTATGACAATACGGTCAATCTCAACTGTGCATTGCCCCATTACCAACCCTGGGGTGCCCCGCACACATAGACCAAACCCACCCAAAATTGCCTTTTACTATAATTTCTTCATTTCTACACCGATTCACTTCTAATTGATACTTAACTTTTCTTATAACAATATGGTCAATCTCAACTATGCATGGCCCCATTACCAACCCTGGGGCGCGCCGCCCACATAGGCCACACCCTCCTAAAATAGCCTCTTACTATAACTTCTCTATTTTTACACCGATTCACTTCTAATTGATACTGAACTTCTCTTATGACAATACGGCCAATCTCAACTATGCATGGCCCCATTACCAACCCTGGGGGCCCATGGATCAAAAAGATGCGGCGTGGGGATATGCGTCGGCCTCTGCCGCACCATTTCTAGTTTAAAATAGATTAAGAAGATACATACTCTGGCTTAAAATGCTTCTCAGTTCAGTTTAAATTTACCAAAATTATTCTACTTTACATGAGAAACATAAATTGAGTTGACACATCTTGCAGAAGGCAAAATTGAACCAACATTTCAAAATATATAGACAGCAATGAACAATCATAATCCTTTCTTTATATGTTTCAACTCACGGTTCAGGTTTTTCTTGTGCACCCAGGTTGAAGGTTTGTGTTTTGCTTCAGTCTGCTCCACGTCACTGGAGGCTTGATCGCTGTCTGAATCAGGCTTGATGGTATGATCTGGGTCGTCAGGCGCTGGCTGGTCTACAAAGTGCTCCTCGTCATCTGAGTCCTGAACCAGTCAGAAATATAATGAAAACTAGTCAGAAAAATTCCAAACCAGTTAGTAAAAAATGAAGACCAGTCAGAAAGAGAATGTATGATTCTGAACCAGTCAGAAAGAGAATGAATGATTCTGAACCAGTCAGAACAAGAGATGTGTTCGTCAGAAACACAATGCCCCCTATTGCGCCACTTTGAAATAATATTTTTATTTTTTTTTACCTTTAACCTTGAAGGATAACCTTGACCTTCCGGCTTCCACCACTCAAAATGTGCAGCTTCATGAGAACGCCGCTTTGATTTTTTTTTTTTTTTACCTTTGACCTTGAAGGATGACCTTGACCTTCCGGCTTCCACCACTCAAAATGTGCAGCTTATTGAGAACACCACTTTGAAATTTTTGTGTGTGTGTTTTTTTTACCTTTGACCTTGAAGGATGACCTAGACCTTGAACTTCCACCACTCAAAATGTGCAGCTTCATGAGATACACATGCATGCCAAATATCAAGTTTCTATCTTCAATAATGCAAAAGTTATGGCCAACGTTAAAGTTTTTTTTCGAATGGACGGACAGACTGACATACACATACTGACAGACGGACAGTTCAACTGCTATTTGCCACCCTACCGGGGGCATAAAAAGAAATGAACAATTCTGATCCAGTAAGAAAGAGAATGAATGATTCTGAACCAGTCAGAAGGAAAATGAATGATTCTGAATCCATCAAAAAGAGAATGAATGATTCTGAACAGTCAGAATAACAATAAAAACCAGTCAGAAAGATAATGCATGATTCTGAACCAGTCAGGAAGAGAATGAATGATTCTAAACCAGTCAGAAAGAGAATGAATGATGCTGAACCAGTCAGAAAGAGATTAAATGATTCTGAACAAGGCAGAAAGAGATGGTATGATTTTAAACCAGTCAGAAAGAGATGGTATGATTTTGAACAAGTAAGAAAGAGAATGACAGATTCCAAACCACTCAGAAAAAGAATGAAAACCAATCAGAGGAAGAGAGAATCATTCTCAACGATAAAGAAAGATTCATGATTCTGAACCATTCAGAAAGAAAATGAAAACAAGTCAGAAAATCATAGAATGATTCTGAATCAAAAAGCCTACAAGAACAGTAAGAACCAAAACAAATTACTGCTTGAGAAGACAAGAGCACCGCCTTGCGGGTGCAGACCGCTCATCTATTTTCTTTTTAAAGGTGAACGGACTCTCATTTTCAATCACAAAGGAGGGAGGGGTGGAGTGAAGAGGGGTGTATAGTGTGGGGGTGTGGACATTTATTATATTATCTTCCAAAAATGCGAAAAAATGCAAAAAAAAAATGGGGGGGGGGGAAGGGGAGGGGGGGGGGGATTCTTGGGTGCGATGGTTGGACAGTATTTCAAACATAAAATAATAAAAATAAATATTTGTGTTTTTTAACCGTTTCAAAAAAAATAATTTGGGGGTGAGGTGGGGGGGGGGGGGGGTATAGTGTGAGGATGTGGTGGTAATTTGTGAGATGATCTTACAAAAAAAAAAAAAAAAAAAAAAAATATGGGGGGGGGGGGGATTCGGGTGGGGAAAGGGGGGGGGTGGGGTGGGGGGGATTCTTGGGTGCAATGGTTGGACGGTATTTCAAACATAAAATAATAAAAATAAATAGTTTTGTTTTTTAACAGTTTAAAAAAAAAATTGGGGGGGGTGGGGGGGTATAGTTTGAGGGTGTGGTGGTCATTTGTGAGATGATTTAAAAAAAAAAATAAAAAAAAAAATAGGGGGGGGGCATTCGGGGGGGGGGGCAGGGGGGGGCACGGGGGATGGTTTGGGTGGAGTCTAGTGTTGTATGTCAGGTAAGAGTAGTTTTGTCAAAGTATCAATCAAATCTAATCATAAATAAAGAAGTTATGGCAATTTTAGCAAAATTTAATAATTTGACCTTGAGAGTCAAGGTCATTCAAAGGTCAAGGTAAAATTCAACTTGCCAGGTACAGTAACCTCATGATAGCATGAAAGTATTTGAAGTTTGAAAGCAATAGCCTTGATACTGTAGGAATAAAGTGGACCTAAACACAAACTTAACCAAATTTTCAATTTTCTAAGTATAAAAAGGGCACATAATTCTGTCAAAATGCCAGTCAGAGTTCCATGACTTTGCCTGCACAGTCCCCTTATGATAGTTAGTAAGTGTTGCAATTATGAAAGCAATAGCTTTGATACTTAAGGAATAAAATGGACCTAAACACAAAACTTAACCAAAATTTTCAATTTTCTAAGTATAAAAAGGGCACATAATTCTGTCACAATGCACGCCAGAGTTATCTAACTTTGCCTGCCCAGTCCCCTCATGATAGTAAGTAAGTGTACCAAGTTTGAATGCAATAGCATTGATACTTTCTGAGAAAAGTGGACCTAAACGCAAAACTTAACCGGACGCCGACGCCGACGCCAAGGTGATGACAATAGCTCATCATTTTTTTTTCAAAAAATAGATGAGCTAAAAAATGATTCAATATTTAACCCAGTAGAATATAATATTTTACCCAAAGTACGATAATTGTAAGTTTGTCAATTTAAGGTGGAACATAAGAAAAGCATCATTTTTACAATTTATACACATTTTAAGAGACTTTTAACTTGTTAATAAGAGGGACATATGGCCCTGAAGTGCTAACCACAGATCAAGGTACTTAGATTTGACCTGGTGATCTTGTTTTTGGACAAACATGACCAAGATTCAAAGATAGCCTTGATATTGGCAAGATATATACAATCAATCTCACCTCTTCTGTGTGGGTCAGGGTCAACACTCCTGGCTTCACCTTCAGCACCTGCAGGAACAATGATGCAAGCTGGTCATATAGCCAACCTTTTATGGTATTTATTTTATAAAAAGGATCATTCTTAGCAAAAACCAAGCTATGGCAAACAGCACAGACTGATCAGGGGCAAAACTTTACACACATCACATGCATTAAACCCCATTTTGCCAGAGCGAGGCTCATATGGAATACAAGATAGTGTCAGTGCTGAAATGAACACAATGGCAACATAAGGAAAGACTACAGAAAATATAGTGATCCAAAATTGATTACATAATTGTGATTTACCAGTGCTGAGCACAAGTATTCTGGAGCATAAACAACTTATGCTCAAATGAAAATTAAATAAACAAATGCCAAAAGCGCTATAGTTTAAAATGGTCAATATCTTGAACTCAATGAAAACTTATAAAGCAAAGGCCAAAAAGTAATTAATAGTTTTACATGGTCGATGCCAGCACTGTACATCAACTTAGCCCCAATTCAAGTTATTGTTTGCTTAACATCAACGTAAACATAACTCAAGATGTTATATACTAAGGTAGCTTATAACATGTTTAATGCCGCCATGGTTACCTCAGACAAGAGCACCAGTGCCCCGCAGGTGAAGGGAGGCTGCTGATACCTGCACACCTGCAGCAGACGTTTCGCAAACGCCTGAAAAACACAAACATGGGCATCATCAGCAAGAATTGTTTTAAATTGAGCCTTGCCCTGGGAAAACAGGGCTGAATACATGTGTGCAAAGTGTTGCCCTGGGAAAACAGGGCTTAATACATGTGTGTAAAGTGTTGCCCTGGGAAAACAGGGCTTAATACATGTCTGTAAATTGTTGGCCAAGGTAAGCCTTTGCAGTCCTCACAGGCTTATCAGGGACCACACTTTTGGCCAAAACTGTAGTTTTGTTTAGAAGAAGCTTCCTTTAAACAACAAATTCATAAAAGAGATAAGGGTCGTCACTGATTAGCCTATGCTGGCTGCACAGGCTTATCAGGGACGACACTTTACGCATATGTATTGACTTAAGCCATGTTTTCCCAGAGCAAGGGAGATTTCATATCATTATCAGTGCATCAAATACCTGCCAAAAAGCTGAATGTAGTTTATTTTTCCAGATTGAAATTAAAAAAATGACCTTGACATTTGACCTTGGGATGTGGTTCTTGCATAAATTACACAGTCGAACCAAGCTTAACAATTCTGCTCAGTAATTTTGAAAATCCTTCATAGCCTGACAAAGTTACTGTCTCCTAATGGACTGGGGCTGTAGGAAGGCATATACATATTTTCTAAAACTATCACAAACATTCTTTCAATTAAAGGTGTATTTTCAAGATTTAAGCTACATTATGGGGAAACTGGGCTTAATACATGTGCCTAAAGGGCCGTGCCAGATTAGCCTGTGCAGTCTGCACTGGCTTATCAGACAACACTTTCCACTTATATGGAATTTTTGGTAAGTCTCTTCTTAACAAAAATCCTGTATAGGCAGAAAGAGTCTTCCCTTATTAGTCTGTGCAGATATTTGTCCACTAACCTTGACCCTCCTCTCTGATTCGTCCATCTTGATGCTCTTGAAGACGAGGTTTAGGAAGGCCGCCTGCTTTGAAGAAGTCGCAAGGGCCGGGTCAACCAACTTCCTGTAGAGGGCGTTGTAGTAGCGCTCTGAGATACTCTCGCTGGAATATTGGGGAGCATTTGTGCTGCGTTCTGAGAAAAATGGGCTTAACAAATGTGAGTCAAGTATTGTCCCTGATTAGCCTGAACAGTCTGCACTGGCTAATCAGGGACGACACTTTTCGCCTCAATGTTTTTTTTTGTGTAAAGAAGGTCTCTTCTAAACAAAAAGCAAGTGTAGACAGAAAGTGCCATCCCTGATTATCATACGAGGCTCATTTTATTGAGAATTGCACACCGAATATCTAAAACTTATCGTTGTTACTGAGAGCGGGTCCACTTGTTTCCTTAAGTACGCTAAGAGATCGTCTCACTTGTACATTGGGGATTTACCACAACAAAGGAAGATATTAACCAGGAACATGAAAGAGTAGTTGCAACTCAATACATGTATCAATGTTACAAGGATTTAAAGTACCTCATAAGGATATTTTGATGATATTGTCATTTAACATCTGCCCTTAAAAACACAGTTTACTGCATTTTTTGGTTTGGCATATATTTTGTGCAGTTTTAATTAAAGCAGGTCTCTTAATACTGATATTGCATTAATATATCTGAATATTGCCAAACACATACCAATTAATGTTCCTTGTAATGGCACTGACCAATGAGACTGAACTGACATTCAATGTGCGAATGAGTGATTGTTTGTTATGAAATGAGCAGCATCATATGAACATGGATACATTCCTGCAGTCTGATCAGGAGCTACTCTGTCCCCTATTGAGGCCACGAAACCTTGCCTTACTTTACAGTGGACAGCAGAGCTCCTGACCAGACCGCGCACTTACGCAGGCTGGTCTGGAGCTATGCAGGCCGCTTATGGCATAAGACCCATTTTTGCATGAATGCTGACAGTTAGCCTACCTTGTTCCCATCACCTGGTACAGTAACATGAGGGCTTGTAGGCTGGTATTGAAGTTGACGATGTGTACAATCTTGTACAGATGCTCCAACTGCTCCGATAATACCTTCTCTTCCACTGTAAACAGGAAAACACATGATAATTATGATACATGGGGAGTTAAAAAAAGAATGTAAATTTGTCATTTGTTTATTGGAAAATAAACAATTGTTTGAAGTTTTATCAATTACTTTTAAACTTATCCAAATAATATCCTCGATATTTAATTCATTAAAAACAAATTCAGTCTTTTAGAAATACTTCAGTCCTCGGATTTTTCCGATAGTAATTTGGACAATCAGAAAAGGATTCTTATATTGCTAGACCTCGTTTCTGGTAATAAAATCATGGCTTAATTTGGAATTCCATAAGCTATTTTCAGAACAGTTTCAAGGCAAAAGTTAGATTTTACCGAATAATTAATGAATACTCAAAGAATGTAAAATATGATTTCATTGGTTGCATTTTATGAATGACATAAGGTTATATACAGTATCCAAAGATTTCTGCTGCGTCGTCAAAGCAAAAAACACACTACCTCATCACTATACGAGTATATTCCGCAAAAAGATATAATACAATTTGATAACCATGTGCATTTGGGTCTTGTTTTATTCGATAAATTGGTAAGCAAGCAGGGAAAAAACAAAGAAAATAGTTATGTTACATCAATAAAATAAACAAACATAGAAACAATTATATAATTAAATTATTAACTTGCTCTCAATGGAATAAATAAAGTGAAGCTCTCAGAAGTAAGAGGAATTCAGTTTCATTATTTGTTAGTGAAATGTATTAATATTGATATAAGATAGTATATTGTTATAATAATATTAAATTGTTGTTAAAAAATCTAATTTTTGTCTTTCCTCATCATTTTTTTTTTGGAAAAAAAAATTATTTAAGAAAGGACTGCGAATTAATTTTGTCATCATGTTTTTGGTAAACTATCCCTATAATTTATGAAGTCTCCTCTTTATAATGATTTACAGGAAACGTTCATTGATGAAATGGATTTAGTGCATAATCATAAACACAGCATGAATCTAAATATGTAAATTACAAATGAACAATTAAAATGCTTCACAGAACTGCACTTTCTACTAATGCAGTGAGGACAGCTACAAGAAAAAGTTATCTTTGGCTTCAAAAACTCACTCTGGAAAATGGGACTTTATGCATAAGTGAAATTGTTGTCCCAGGATAGAAAAAAAATATACATATTAACCCTTTTTATTAATCTAAAAGAAATCACAAAGTCAAAAAAGTATATATATTAGCATATCTTGTAAAGCATGTCTGAACATTATTGCTGCTCCACGGTAATGATCATATACATGTATACATTGTATGTCTTACATTGAATAAAAAAAGAAAAAAATTGTTGTCCCAGACAAGCTTGTGCAGTCTGCACAGTCTCATCAGGGAAAACACTTTCTGCCTTATCTAGATTCTAGCTAAAAGGAGACTTCCTAAAAACACAAATCTCCATAAAAAAAAGCGTAGTCCCTAATTATTGTGGACTGCACAGGCCAATCTGGGACATTTTTTCAGAGCGAAGCTTAAATAATAAATAATAAATACAAAATCAATATCCTACCACATTCTGAATGCTAGAGCAGGCACATTTCATGGTCCGTATTCACCAAACCATTCTTAGACTTAAGTCTAAGAATAAAGAAAATTCTTTAAATTAGAATATTCAAGAATTTCTTTAATTTTGAGTCAAACTCTGCAGTAAACATCTCTATCTATATTATTTTTCATATAGAACATTTTGTTAATGACATAATCACCAGTGGAGGCCTGTATATATTAAAACACTGAACACATTTTTCTTGGTTCTAAGTCTATTCTTTATTCTTAAGTCTAAGAATTGGTTGGTGAATACGGGCCCATGTCTCATAACAAAATTAAAATCAATACTTTTGATGTTTGTTCCTGTTTTTATAATGGAACAAACAAGAAACCGTCGGAGACTGGTGATGCCCCCCAAAGGTTTTTTTTTGTCACAATATTGCACTATATATTCAGATAAAAGTAAACGTCTTGAGGGCACAGTAGTTGGGGGAACAATAATTTTTTTATAGAAAATTTCAAATTTCAAAGGGCCATAACTCTGTGAAAAATCATCCGACCAGAACCCGCAGATAATGTGCACATCTCTTGGTCGTGAAGCTTCCCATAAAGTTTCATTGAATTCCGGTCATTAGTTGCTGAGAAATAGCCCGGACAATAATTGCACTATATGTACAGTTAATGGAAAATTTCAAAGGGCCATAACTCTGTGAAAAATCATCTGACCAGAACCCCCTGATAATATGCACATCTCCTCTTGGTCGTGAAGCTTCCCATAAAGTTTCATTGAATTCTGGTCATTAGTTGCTGAGAAATAGCCCGGACAAGAATTGCACTATATGTACAGTTAATGGAAAATTTCAAAGGGCCATAACTCTGTGAAAAATCATCCGAACAGAACCCGCTGATAATATGCACATCTCCTCTTGGTTGTGAAGCTTCCCATAAAGTTTCATTGAATTCCGGTCATTAGTTGCTGAGAAATAGCCCGGACAAGAATTGCACTATATGTACAGTTAATGGAAAATTTCAAAGGGCCATTTTTTTTCACAATATTGCACTATATATTCAGATAAAAGGAAACGTCTTGAGGGCACAGTAGTTGCGGGAACAATAATTTTTTTATAGAAAATTTCAAAGGGCCATAACTCTGTGAAAATCATCCGACCAGAACCCCCTGATAATATGCACATCTCCACTTGGTCGTGAAGCTTCCCATAAAGTTTCATTGAATTCCAGTCATTAGTTGCTGAGAAATAGCCCGGACAAGAATTGCACTATATGTACAGTTAATGGAAAATTTCAAAGGGCCATAACTCTGTGAAAAATCATCCGACCAGAACCCGCTGATAATATGCACATCTCCTATTGGTCGTGAAGCTTCCCATAAAGTTTCATTTAATTCTGGTCATTAGTTGCTGAGAAATAGCCCGGACAAGAATTGCACTATATGTACAGTTAATTGAAAATTTCAAAGGGCCATAACTCTGTAAAATCATCCGAACAGAACCCGCTGATAATATGCACATCTCCTTTTGGTCGTGAAGCTTCCCATTAAGTTTCATTGAATTCCGGTCATTAGTTGCTGAGAAATAGCCCGGACAAGAATTGCACTATATGTACAGTTAATGGAAATTTTCAAAGGGCCATAACTCTGTGAAAAATCATCCGACCTGAACCCGCTGATATTATGCACATCTCCTCTTGGTAGTGAAGCTTCCCATAAAGTTTCATTGAATTCCGGTCATTAGTTGCTGAGAAATAGCCCGGACAAAAATTGTGCACGGACGGACAGATGCACGGACAGACGAAGCGGCGACTATATGCTCCCCCCCAAAAAAAATTTGGGGGAGCATAACAACCATTAAAAACCCTTTAATTGCTATACCTACATTTTGCATACGGGTATGCTCTATTGACCCCTGACAGCAGTGCACTCATCATCTTGCTGTCCACTTCACCTTTCTTCACAAACCCCTGAAACATATATTAACCTTTCTCTTAGAAAACAGAGCTTTATGACAGCACAAATAATGATGGATACACGTTACTATGCTTGTTTGGAGCTTCTAGTTTCATTTGTTGGAATTTTTGTCTTTTTCAACAGTATGGTCATCACTTCACTGTGGTGAGTTTACCTTCCCACACTTTTCCTGTGTTAGCTGGGCTCATTTTCACCAATAGACCAATTCACGCGTGACGTCACGCGCACCTGCGTGTCTTTATCCGTGCTACTCTGGTAGGCAAAAGAAAGACACGATCAATGGGGAGATATCGAGCACGATATTTATTGTCACGCTCTACATCTATATTAAATACATTACTTAATATATTTTGATATGTATACGATCATTTTTTTATTTTAGATTTAAACATCCCAAAAGTTTTTGTACTGTACTCAAACAAATAAGAATAAAAACAAACAATAAATAGATCGATTCCATGCACACAGCATATATTAACCTACCTGGCTACCACTATGATAATCCATAATCCATCTGTAATTAAGTATGTACAATTGCTGCAACTTAAGAACAGGGTCTGAACTAATAACACTTTGTTTATGTGTTAAGGAATCTTTGAGTATCAGATCAAATTTGTTAAATCGTATAACGTAATTTACCCATTGTTCATCTTATGTACCCCAATATACATTTGATTTATTCATACTCGTGTTTGTTGAAATATGTTTTCTGGCGCCTATCAATATCAACCACATGACTGTGATGTTGACGAGGTACATTGTGCAAGTCAACTAAAAAAAGTCTTCCAAAACATTTAACTAAATTTTACAATTATATCATTCTGTAATCTGACCATAGCTGATAACATCAATGCACACATTATAAACTCGGTAGTATTAGTGGCAAAATATTTTATTTTTAAATGCAAACAGGCAAACGGGAAAAAACAACACCATGAATAGATTTTCTTGTGTCCTTTTAATAATATAATTTAACAAAAGGAATTAATCGCGACTTTACAAAATAAATTACATATATTGTATATTCGCTGTGCGCTTTTTATGCTCAATGGGTACACCTACCCTAAAAAAAATGTAAATATACTTTGTGACATAGTTTCACCTACCTTAAAGCAACATATATGTATTTTTATTGTTATATACAAAACATATTATGTTGACGATGGGAGTAAAAAGGAAATTACTAAAAAAAGTATTGTCTGTCTGTCTAGGAAAACTAACACTTTGACACATTAAATTAATTTAATTTAATTGGTTTGATTTGATTGTTTGCATCAATCTTAAAATCGTGTTAGCCTTTGTATTCCGGTGTTTAATTGCCCCCTTTGTTCGGCACAAGCCGATTATCTCGTTTTGATCACATATTGTCCCTACTTAACTAACAGCAAAGTGTCATAAACTACAGCAGGGACCTATACAAACAATAGGTCCCTGACCACAGGTGGTATATAAAAGTCTGGTCATTAAACACAATTGATGGTACCACCATGTCTTCTCTTTCTAGTAGTATCGAGCAGTTATTTGGGGTTGAATAATATACCGCCAAAGTTCAACTGTTCAATTAGATATGCTACATATCGTAAAAAAAAAATAATAATAATTTGTCCAGTATATATTAACAGAAAATGTACGCTTTGAAGATACTAGCCTGTTTGCCGGTAATTTATAACAAAACGTATTTAATAAATGGTAAATGTACATATAATCATTAAACGTATTTAGCGGGTACCGGTTAATGAAAAGTACGTCATTCCGTTTGAAGATTGAATGTTACGGCCATGCACAAACGACATCATGAAAACAAGAAATAACGTATGACTACCGGGGTAAATAATATTTACGAAAAATAAAAAACAATGTAGATATATATTATAAAATGTAAGATATTTGTCACTCATATACACGTGTAAAGGAATTTAAATATACATGAATTCACAGGTAAATTTGCATCATGTGAAGTTGTGTTTTTCAGTTGTATATAACGATTCATCTTTAGTGTTATTCACCTTAAAAACAAATCATCCAATTTAAAAGAAAATGATCATAACATTTAAATACTGTCATGCACTTCGCTTTTAATAGGGCTTTGTTGTACCGGTATGTCAGATTTTAATGCACCCCTTTTCTTTCACTCATTTTTTACCACACTTTCATACTCATACAATTGATTATTATAATTATATAATGGGATGCTTTATTATTTTTTGTAATTTTTGAAGTCCTAGCTCTGCAAGAAATACAACGGCTAATGCATAGCTTTGTTTTGTGAAATTGTCGGTGTTTAGTCTTCAGACCACATTTACCTTGATGCTAATGACTAACGAGTATATATTTTTTCGGCGTAAGCTGCATAAGCCAGCTTTTCACCTTAGCCTGACCTTTGTAAGTGTCCAATAAAATTCCAATAAAATTTCCCGCAGCTAGGTACGAATGAATACACTTCATTTATTCCATTGGCTGATTTGAGTATACCACCAGAACATTGGAAACATATCCGCGTCTTTGTAACACTGTTTTACTGTATGAAACAATTTTATCTCGAATGAAAAGGCTTAATAGATAGAACAGTTTTACACTCAATTCTCGACATCAATACAGTTTGTGCGTACACCTTTTATTTTCAGAGTATTACCAGCGCAAGAGCGTTTATACTTAAAAGGCTATGTTCTCATATTTAGTACTTACTTCCTTATTCCTGTCAACATGTTAACATGTAAAAGTATAAAGAGCAATGGAAGCGAGGCCTCACTTTAAAGCATTGCATTTCAACCCGCGAGGTATATCGGGTCAATTCGCGGACATTCAGAGTTTATATACAGGTCATCACCGGAGTTGGCGGCCAGTAAAATAATCGTTATATAATAAAGACGCTATCCGTGAACTAGGTGACCTGGAATTTTCTTTAGACCAGAAATATGTTAAATGAAGATATTCAGCAATATAATTATGGTATGTAAATAATAGATTCTTAATGTGTTTTCAACAATACAATGATAAATATTATTGTTGATAAATTTAACAATAATTATTCGTCCATATTGCCTAATGTACTAAAGTGATATTATGAGCATGTAACAGTTTATAGGTGTCTATCGCAACCGTTGATTATTTTTGATGTTTCTACTTCATATACACTTATATTAATTAATGCAGCATCATCATACTAAAACAATATACCAGAAAGAGAAAAATAATGCATTTGAATATCAACCGTACTTTCGTTTGACAACTGATCATGCTTTTACGAGTTGAACCTAAATTTAGTTTTAGTGCAGATTTGTTCATACGACACAAAGACACGAAATTGTTTTACGGATCATTTCAGCTTACAGGACTGGGTGGGTCACGTAAGAATATCGAATATAAAATATATTTTTATAAACAACTGGTAGCAAGGTGAGTTGCAGATAATTAATCAGTAACCACATTTTAACTAACTATTTTGACCTGTTAATTCTTTTCAGCTCAATTCAACAGTGCAAAATGCCCATAATATCACTTTAAGCATTAGCACGATGATAATTGATACTGTTAATAATCGAATCAAATAGCAATGCCCGACAAACCACTAAAACAGGTTTGTTCGAAGAACGCGCCTATAAATACGGATACTTCTCGTGTGGCCGGTTGACTCATATGTTTAAATTTCACTTCCATTCTTCTTTTGGTTTTCTGTTTTGTATCTATAGGTTTATGACCAGCAATATGTTATAATGTAAAATAAGCCGCGAAAACTCCCCGTAACATCCCGTACTGCGTGTGATGCAGCTAAGAACTGCACAGAAAAAGACATTCGCTATACTTGATCTCATTCATTAAACTATTTACGCCGTATATCTTTTTTAAAGATATTTCTTGTTTATAGATAAGAATACATGTATTAATTAAACAATATTGACATTAAAAATGCAATGTCTTTAATAGTATTTAGGTGTTATGATGTTGTTGTTAATGTTTTCGATATATTGACTAAACCATACATGCCATACGTCCCGGATTGTCCGGGACAGTCCCGGGAATGAACAACTTGTCCCGCTGTCCCGGAAATCTGTCAAATGTCCCTGAATTTACAAAATCCATATATACATGTACCTTACCTTAGGCTTAACTGCACCTCAAATCTGTGTATATATGCAGCGTCTCCATGAAAATGCCTACCCGAATAGGCAGACTACGCTACGTGTCAAAATCGATCAATTAACAGGGGTCCTGTTATCATATTGATTGTCTCACGTTCGCTGTCAAACCGAAAAGGCGGCATTGTTTTGGTTGTTAATTGACTTATATCTACAGCAAAACAAGAGTGTAACTAATGTGTGACTGTCCGGATTTTAAGTTGACGATCTACCGGTACTGTTTTGTTGTATTTGTTTTATGTGATTGGTTGTATGTATTGTGAATTGATTTGAGTTGACGATCTAACGGTACTGTATTGTTGTATTTTTTATTACATAAATGTTATAAATGAATAAAGGCGTATCAACAACTACGCGTTACACACTGGTCTTAATAACAATAACGCAGTGACGTCACCATCTATGTTTAGAACGCTTACACTGAAAACATTTGGCCTGTATCTAGTAACGGAACTAGTAATGTTTAATTTGACGTTAATAGTTCAAGTGTATTTCGGATAGGCTTTCGAACTTTTGCAATTAACGATGCGAAACAAAACAAAACGTACCAAAAATGCATATGTCTATAAATATCGCTACATTTTATACATGTCCCGGAAAATCGGCAAAAGTCCCGGACAATTTAACACAATGTCCCGGAATTGGTCTGAAAAATTATGGCATGTATGACTAAACACGTGCCGTTATCTATATGACATAGTGTTTATCGTAACTGTACCCAGTGCTTTTGCCTACCAGCGCATCGCGCATGCGCGAAAATTTGGGATCAAAACAATAACAATGAATTGGTCTATTGATTCTTTGAGTTTAAAATTTAAGTATATTCATACAACTTTAATGTACTAAAACTACTTAAGTAAAGTCAGGTAAGGCAGCTAGCACCTTTAATTATATTATTACACTGTAACTCCAATATAAAGCGCTCCGTTATAACGCTGAATCCAATATAACGCGGAGGGTACTTGGATCCCATTTTTTCTCCAACCTTCCATTTGATTTCTGATTCAAATCCGTATTATGCAACTTCATGTATTTTCAGACAATTCAAAGATGGCGGAAATCACAGTCATGTTGATTGCTTTATCCAACCGTCCGTTGAACCGATTATAATCGCCTCGGGGTTAAACAACACCGACAGCTAATTGGTGTTAATCTGTTGTGTAATGTCAATAAAGGTGTGAAAAACTCGCGTGTCAGTGTTTGTTACATGTATTCCTCATCAGAGCGGTTCAGTGCGATAATTTCCATAAGTTAAGTGCAAGCGGGATAGTTATACAATTCAAGTAATTCAAAACGATTGAAACATTCTTACTTTGATATGGTTGCAGTTTGACTATATTAAATAAGCGGCTGTGAAATATACTGCCTACTGTATAAAACAACTTTTTCTGTCATTTCATTATCATTCTAGTATTATGTCATTTAATCTTTCAGTTCGTGTATAAGAAATTAAATAATGCAGACGATTTATTACATGCGAACGCAGTGTACCGGCAATTTTTAACAGAGTTTCACTTTCATTTTCGCGCGGTATCAGAAAGTCCCCGGGAAACACGTTTTTTGCATGCGTATAACGCAATAAAACAATTTTTTGTACATGAGTCGTATTGCATTCAATCTAAATTTAAAGTCGCTCGTCCAATGAAAGCTCTGCCCCATAATGCACTGTACTCTTAACACTACTGAAAATGGCATATATGCGTACGGTTGTGTTTACGAATTTCTTAAACATATATCGTCATTAATGTTCAAGATTATTATTTTTTAAGTAATGTTGCAATTTTATTGGATTATCGGATAAATCTGCACATAAGAAAAGCGGTATGTATACTGTTATTGTTATCGATACGGTTCGGTTTATATGCATGTATTTGCGTCAACACAGCATGGCAATATACATAACCTATATTATAGGCAATTCTATACCTGTTTTTTTATAGCGCCCTGCAGTAAATGAGCTCAAAACCTATAACGCGGATCCGTTATAACGCTGTTTCGCGGCTTGGACCCCATTGACCGCGCTATATTGGAGTTACAGTGTTTATTTGTTTAAACAAGAGATGTGTTTGTCAGAAACACAATGCCCCCTTCTGCGCCGCTTAGAAGCCATATATTTGACCTTGAAGGATGACCTTGACCTTTCACCACTCAAAATGTGCAGCTCCATGAGATACACATGCATGCCAAATATCAAGTTGCTCTCTTCAATATTGCAAAAGTTATGGCCAATGTTAAAGTTTTCGGACGGACACACAGACAGACAGACGGACGGACTGAGGGACACTTCAAAAACTAAATGCCATCCTTCGGAGGCATAAAAATATGTTAATGATATCAACATCATTTTGAGCATGTTTATATATGCATACTCTGATGTATTTTTATTAAGTCTGAGACTATTGTTTATTTTTGAGTCTAAGAATTGGTTGGTGAATACCAGCCCAGGGTTACTAGTACTCAATTATGGCAGTAACTGACAACTGCCCTACGAGAATAAGAGGTAGGGTGCGAATGGCCGTAGAAAGGATTTCATGCCCGGTCTCCACCTAAGTTACTACACCTGGCAGGCATAAAAATTATGATCCTCTGATTTGTAGTCCACCACGCAACTAGCTGAGATAGTCAGCCAGTTAAAGCTTACATGCTCAGATACACTTTTTGACGTGTTTGTGGTAAGTTAGAAAATCAAATTAAACTTAAGACTGTTTCACTAGATTCAAATTTTAAAGAGTTGACTTCCAGCCCTAAGATACTGATCAACATCAAACAACATAAAACCTGAACAGACTGCTAGTAACTCGCAGACTGTTCTGGTTTTATGCTGGTTGCATATAGCCATTTTAAATTTACTTCTGAGTGGGAATGGGTTAATACTTAACCTGAGCGTGAGGTCACTGACCTTAAAGAAGGCAAAGTAGATGCTGATGAGTTTGGCCGCCAGCTGTCTGTGGGAGGGACTCAGTCTCAGCTGATTGAGGAAACACACTGAGTAGTACCTGAATGGAAACACACTGAGTAGTACCTGAATGGAAACACACTGAGTAGTACCTGAATGGAAACGCACTGAGTAGTACCTGAATGGAAACACACTGAGTAGTACCTGAATGGAAACACACTGAGTAGTACCTGAATGGAAACACACTGAGTAGTACCTGAATGGAAACACACTGAGTAGTACCTGAATGGAAACACACTGAGTAGTACCTGAATGGAAACACACTGAGTAGTACCTGAATGGAAACACACTGAGTAGTACCTGAATGGAAACACACTGAGTAGTACCTGAATGGAAACGAAATGGAGCCTTGCTATGGGAAATGGGGCTTAATGCATGTGCGTAGTGTCGTCTCCAATTAGCCTAGGCAGTCTGCAAAGGCTTATACAGGAACAACATTTTTTGCCTAAACTGGATTTTCACTAAAAAGAGACTTCTTAAAACAAAAAATACAATAACAGTCAAAAGTGTTGTCCCTCATTAGGCAGTGAGACTGCTCAGGCTTATCTGTGATGACACACATGCATTCAGCCTTGTTTTCCCAGAACAAAACATTCAGGTACGCCTAAGTAAAGTACTGGTAAAGCAGTTTAATCGTAAAAAATTACAATGACTGAATGAGCTAAATGTTAATTTTGACCTTTCGAAAAACAATTGTCCTCAAAATAGTAGGCTATTGTTTTTATCAAATCTTGAATGACAAGTTAAAGTTAAAGGACAGTTTGTAATTATGTGAATTTTTCAAAATTGTTTCACAGATTTAAAACATAAATGAACAATATTCATCTGTGAGCAAAATAACACTAATGATGGGGACTCATACTCAAACACATCTTTAAAAATTGATAAAATTATAAAGCGTTACAAACATGAAACAATTGAGCGTTAGCCTTTTACGCCAATAATCAGTGGTTTGAACCCAATTGATGTCTACTTTATTTTCTTCCTTTAATTTATTTTTGTTTTATACTGGAGCTCTAGAGTTCTGATGTTTACATTCATCAATTGAAAGAATTTAATGACAAACTTCAAAACATGCCAAAATCAGTGAACAAGTCCCTTTAAAGCTGTTTATGTTGAAATTAAAGATTCATGTACATTTTCTGTTGTTATTAAATAATCTCTGTCTTCAGGTGATGCCATTACGGTGTCTTGTCAGCAAAATCTTACAAAGCCACTGAAACATAATGCTCATAAACAATATGATCCATACTGTGGGAAAACAGGGTTTAATGCATATGTGTCCTAACAGGCTAATTAGGGACAACACTTGTTCAAGAGAAGTTTCTTCTCACAATAAAGCCAGTCTAGACGGAAAGTGTCATGCCTGATTAAAATGTGTTGATTGCACAGGTTAATCTGGGACGACACTTTACTCACAAGTATTAAGCCCCATTTTCCTACAGCAAAGCTTAAATAACCCCAGTTACACATACTGAGCCCGTTCAGCCACGTTGGGTCTAAAGATAAGTTGCTCCACTTCTCGGACGACTATCGTCTTCATGTTGGGGTGAGTCTCCACTGTAAGGAAACCACATTTGAGCTGCCCTCTGGGGAAAAATGGCTCAATGCATTTGAATAAAGTGTTGTTCCAGATTGTCCACACAGGCTAATCAGGGACAACACTTTTATGGTATTTTTCATTTAAAAGAAGTCTCTTCTTAACAAAAATCCATTTTAAGCATAAAGTGTCACCCCTGAAAAGCCTGTGTAGACTGCACAAGCAAACCTGGGAGTACACTTAACGCACATGCATTAAGCCCCGTTTTCCACGACCGTGGCTCATTTCATCTCATGTCTAAGGCATAAAGACCACAACAGACATTCTGGACAAAGTCAAATATTCTACAATATTAAGTACAAAGTAAATCTACTTATAATGGATACACATTATGAAATGTAATGGTTTTTTACTGTTTATGAATTTGAAAGTAAAATGCACATTTTCTGTCAGTTACCTGATATTATAACCACAAATACATATTAGATGTTGAATATCTGTAGTTGTTGTATAGTATATGTAAAACTACATATATGTATATGTTAAAATATGGGGGGCATACTTTTGCTAAATTTGCAAAACAGAGGTATGGAACTTGGTCAGTAACCCCTCACATTAACCCAAAAACACATGTGTTAATTTTCAAGTAAATACCCTTATGATAGGGCTTTTTTTATTTGGGTAAAAGGCCTAGCCTTTCATTTTGGGTAAAAACACATACCAACAAAACTGAAACAAGAGGGCCAAGATGGCCCTAGTTCGCTCACTTGAGAGGAGTCAGTTCATGCAATCTTTACCAAACGTCAAACTTGACCTAGATATTGTCCAGACAAACATCCTGGTCAAGTTGCATCATTATTGAACCAAAACTCTGGCATATGGAGTGATTTTGTTTTTGTAAGATTTGACCAGGTGACCTATATTTTGAGTTGACCCCCCTTACCAAACATCAAACTTTGCATACAAAAATAAATATTATGACCAAGATTTATAAAATCTGAAACAAAATTGTGACCTCTAGAGTGTTTACAAATATTTTGTATAATATAATGAAAATTTGGACAATCTAAAGGCAATAATTATTGCATTAATTATGTGATATATATAAAACCAATCTTTTCACCAAGTTGCATGATGATTGGGCAAAAAATGTGACTTCTAGAGTGTTCACAAGCTTTTTTTACGATATAAATATGAGAAAACTGCCCCCCCCCCCCCCCCCCCGACAGCCATGTTATTCAACTGACCGGAACCATTTTTGAACTCAACTCTCATATCAAGGAAACAAATGTTCTGACCCAATTTCATGAAAATTGGGCAAAAAATGTGACTTATAGAGTGTTCATATGTTTTCACTATATACATATAGAGAAAAATGCCCCGCCCACTGGCGGCCATGTTTTTTCACCGAGCCCGACCATTTTCAAACTCGTCTGATATATCAATAAAACCAATGTTTTGACAAACTTTCATGATGATTGGGCAAAAATTGTGACTTTTAGAGTGTTTACAAGGTTTCTCTATAGCCAAATAGGGAAAACTGTCACTATATACATGTACATATAGAGAAAAATACCCCACCCACTGGCGGCCATGTTTTTTCACCGATCTCGACCATTTTTGAACTCGTCTGATATATCAATAAAACCAATGTTTTGACAAACTTTCATGATGATTGGGCAAAAATTGTGACTTTTAGAGTGTTTACAAGGTTTCTCTATAGCCAAATAGGGAAAACTGTCACTATATACATGTACATATAGAGAAAAATACCCCACCCACTGGCGGCCATGTTTTTTCACCGATCTTGACCATTTTTGAACTCGTCCGAGATATCATTTGAACCAACATTTTGACCAACTTTCATGATAATTGGGCAAAAATTGTGACTTCTAGAGTTTTACAAGGTTTCTCTATAGCCAAATAAGGTAACTGCCCCGCCCACTGGCGGCCATGTTTTTCAACGGATCAGAACCACTTTTGAACTCAACCAAGATATCATTAAGACGAACATTTTGACAAAGTTACATGAAGATTGGGCATGAAATGTGACTTCTACAGTGTTTACAAGGTTTTTCTTTTTTTTGACCTAGTGACCTTGTTTTTGACCCGGCACAACCCAGTTTCTGACCATGTTTCATGAAGATGGGACAAGAAATGTGGCCTCTAGAGTGTTTACGAGGAAAAGTTAACGGACGGACGGACATACGACAGACAAAGACCGGTCACAAAAGCTCACCTGAGCAATCAGGTGAGCTAAAAAAAGCCCTGTAGTAGAAACAGTAATTGTGCCCAATTCCCTTTATACGAGCATTGAACAGATGAAGACAAATAGGTGAGAAATACGGCTCTGAATATTTGGTGATTAATCAAGCTAAAAACTGATATCATTCCATACATAGTATGACTAATATCATCACTTTAGTAAACTAGTCTCTTTTTTAAATTTGAAACACATGGATTATGACTGTCATTTTTTGTTTGCAAAGGGCAAACATTATTTTATTAGAAAATAGAAGGGATACTCAAAACTCATTAGCCTTTCTTACCCAGGGCTTTTTTTTCTTCTTAGAGAATGGCCATTGTTCCACAATTTTGAGAAGTCCATGACTAAAATTTTTACAATTTAAATTTTAAAAATTAAAAACTTTTTATTCCTTTTTTCTTTTTTAATTTTGAAATTTTAGTGACTCTTTTTTAACAAATTGAGGGGCCAAAGGCCGCTTCACAAAAACAGGGAAAATAAAGACCTGTTACTTAATAACATAAGCCTGTATTTTCTAGTCTGAAGTGTTAACTCACCCAGTTTAGTGAGCAGATGAGAGACAGTTGCAGCAAGTTTGTAGTGTGGGTCACCAACTTTGTTGATCAGAGTGGTCAGCAACAACTTTTCTTGTTCTGGCTTCTCCACAAGCATGTTAAAAATGGTGCCTAGAAAATAAGCAACCAGAAAAAACAAGACTATTGCCAAGCAATAAAAGTCCCCTACCGGCTCCACCATTGTCAGAAATTCAACCATTGTCAGAATTTTTTTTTTATTTGTTGCCATAGCAACCAGAATTTTTGACGTAGGAACAAAATGAAATGACATGCATAATGTCCATATTGCCATCTATACATGTTCCAAGTTTCATGAAAAAATATAAAGAACTTTTAAAGTTATCGCAGGATCCAGAAAAACACCAATTTCAGCAGTATTTCTAGTCTATATGTTGCCATAGAAATCATAATTTAAAACATAGGAACAATATGAAATGACGTGCATAATGTCCATATTGCCATCTATCCATGTTCCAAGTTTCATGAAAAAATATTAAGAACTTTTAAAGTTATCGCAGGATCCAGAAAACCACCATTTTCAGCATTATTTGTAGTCTATTTGTTGCCATAGCAACCAGAACTTTTGACGTAGGAACAATATGAAATGACGTGCATAATGTCCATATTGCCATCTGTCCATGTTTCAAGTTTCATGAAAAAATATTAAGAACTTTTAAAGTTATCGCAGGATTCAGAAAAAAACACCATTTTCAGCAGTATTTCTAGTCTACTTGTTGCCATAGCAACCACAATTTTTGACGTAAGAACAAAATGAAATGACGTGCATAATGTCCACATTGCCATCAATGCATATTCCAAGTTTCATGAAAAAATATTTAGAACTTTCAGAGTTATCGCAGGATCCAGAAAAAAACACCATTTTTAGCAGTTTTTCTAGTCTATTTGTTGCCATAGCAACCACAATTTTTGACGTAGGAACAATATGAAATGACGTGCATAATGTCCATATTGCCATGTATCCATATTCCAAGTTTCATGAAAAAATATTAAGAACTTTTAGAGTTATCGCAGGATTCAGAAAAAAACACCATTTTCAGCAGTATTTCTAGTCTATTTGTTGCTATAGCAACCACAATTTTTGATGTAGGAACAAATTGAAATGACCTGCATAATGTCCATATTGCCATCTATCCATATTCCAAGTTTAATGAAAAAATATTAAGAACTTTTAGAGTTATCGCAGGATCCAGAAAAGTGTGACGGACTGACGGATACAAAACCATAAGTCCCCTCCGGTGAAACCGGTAGGGGACTAATAATACAATAAAATGGTGCCTACAAACACAGGAAAGAAACTGTGACAACCTGTTATTATTCATGCAAACAAGAGCTGTCACCATAGGATGACTTATGCCCCCTATAAACGCTTGGTAGAAGTTATGAGTTTTTTTCGAAACCTAAACGCAGATTTCGAAACCTAAACGCGGAATCTAAGTTCAAGGTCAAGGTCACAGGGGGCAAAATTTGTGTGCGTATGGAAAGGCCTTGTCCATATACACATGCATGCCAAATATTAAATTGCTATCTGAAGCCACATATAAGTTATGAGCATTTTTCGAAATCTAAACGGAAAGTGTGACGTACAGACGGACGGACAGTCCGATCACTATATGCCCTCCTTCAGGGGCATAAAAATGTTCTAGAATATCAAAATAAATCAGAAAGCCACATAAACTGGAGAGCGGACAACATGCTTAATCCTTGAAATGCACTAAGTGACCCAGTGACCTAGTTTTTGACACAGCATGACCCATATTTGAACTTGACCTAGATATTGTCTTGATACAACTTCTGACAAAGTTTGGTAAAGATCAGATGAAAACTACTTCAATTAGAGAGCGAACACCGTGCTAAATCCTTGAAATGCACTAAGTGACCCCGTGACCTAGTTTTTGACCCGGCATGACCCATATTCGAACTTGACCTAGATATTGTCTTGATACAACTTCTGACCAAGTTTGGTAAAGATCAGATGAAAACTACTTCAATTAGAGAGCAGACACCATGCTAAATCCTTGAAATGCACTAAGTGACCCAGTGACCTAGTTTTTGAGCTGGCATGACCCATATGCGAATTTGACCTAGATATTGTGTAGATACAACTTCTGACCAAGTTTGGTAAAGATCGGATGAAAACTATTTGAATTAGAGAGCGGACACGAAAAGTGTGACAGACTGACAGACAGACTGACAGACAGACTGACGGACAGTGCGAAAACTATATACCCCCTTTTCTTCGAAAGGGGACATAAAAAACAACAACAACAAAATAGCATATATTAGTACAATCATCAGTTTTAGAATAATATGAAAGTGAGCATGGCCATGGGAAGACGGGGATAAATGTAAAAGCGTAAAGTGTTGTCCTATAACCTCTGCAGTCTGCACATACTAATCAGGGACAACATTCTCTGCTTTCATGGAATTTGTTTACAGCAAGGCTCTTATAAATGAAAAATTTGCTTAGAGCAGAAAGTGTCCACTCTGATATGCCTCTGTGGATTAAACAGGCTAATATGGGACAACATACATTAAAATGTGTTTTCCAAGAAAAAGGGTCATTCAATCATTGACATATTACAGTTGTTCAAATACCACTACAGTCATTTTTAGTACTTACTGACTGCCTTTTGTTTGGTGGGCAGAAGCACATCATGGGCTAAGGTCTGTAAATAATAAATAACAGTGAAGAAGCAGGTATAGCAAGTAAATATTTTTACAGGCATTTTTTGCATCAGTAAAGCTTGAATGCATTCATAACAATGTCGATCTATAACAAGAGCACTGCTCATCTATTTTTCTTTTTAAAGGTGAAGGGACCTATCTTAATACTTCAATCAGAAAGGAGGGAGGTGTGGGGTGGAGAGGGGTGGGGTGGAGAGGGGTGCATAGTGTGGGGGTGTGGTCATTTATTACATTATCTTCCAAAAATAAGAAAAAAAATGGATTTTTTTTTTTGGGGGGGGGGGCGGGGGGGGGGGGGTATTCTGGGGTGGGGCGTGGGGGATGGTTTGAGTGGAGTCTGGTTGTGGTATGTCAGGTTACAGTTGTTTTGTCAAAGTATCAATCAAAACTGATCATGAATAAAGAATTTATGGCAATGTTAGCAAAATTTAATAATTTGACCTTGAGAGTCAAGGTAATTCAAAGGTCAATGTAAAATTCAACTTGCCAGGTACAGTACCCTCATGAAAGTATGAAAGTGTTTGAAGTTTGAAAGAAATAGCCTTGATACTTTAGAAGTAAAGTGGATCTAAACACAAAATCCATATATTCAAAGTTACTAAGTTAAAAAAGGGCCATTATTCCGTCAAAATGACAACCAGAGTTATGCAACTTGTCCTGTTCAGTCCCCTTATGATAGTATGCGAGTGTTCTAAGCCTGAAAGCAACAGCTATGATAATTTAGGAGTAAAATGGACCAAAACACAAAACTTAACGAAATTTTCAATTATCTAAGTATAAAGGGGTCATAATTCTGTCAAAATGCCAGTCAGAGTTACATAACTTTGCCTGCACAGTCCCCTTATTATAGTTAGTAAGTGTTGCAAGCATGAAAGCAATAGCTTTGATACTTTATGAATAAATTGGACCTAAACACAAAACTTAACCAAAGTTTCAATTTTCCAAGTATAAAAAGGGCACATAATTCTGTCAAAATGCACGCCAGAGTTATCTAACTTTGCCTGCCCAGTCCCCTCATGATAGTTAGTAAGTGTACCAAGTTTGAATGCAATAGCTTTGATACTTTATGAGAAAAGTGGACCTAAACACAAAACTTAACCGGACGCCGACGCCGACAGCGACGCTAAGGTGATGACAATAGCTCATAATCTTTTTTCAAAAAATAGATGAGCTAAAAATGTACAGTTACTAATATTATATAACTTCGAAGAGTTATGTTGATATGTATAGTTATGAAAGTCATATACCTACATTTTACAATATGGTTACACTCAGTCAAATATTTGCTAATTAGTAATAAGTCTTCTATATATGAGCCTTGCTCTGGGAAATCAGGGCTAAATACATGAGCCTAAAGTGTCATCTGCACAGGCTAGTTAGGGACAACACTTTTCCCCTACATCAGATTTGTGTTTTACATAGACCTTCTTTAAACGAAACATTCAATAAAAGCGGAGAGTTGTCCCTGATTAGCCTGTGCTGACAATGTTTGGACACACACATTAAGCCCAGTTTTTCTAGAACGTGGCTCACTCAAGGCCACCCCCCCTTTTACCTTCAAGATGTTGACAAACTCTGTGTATTTCAACTTGAGCTGTGCCTCGTACTGCCACAGCAGCAGACGTTTGTCCATCACGTCTCTGTTCCAGCCTGCTGCAGACCCCAGACTGGTAAGGTCATGCTGCAGACAACACAGAATGAGATCCATACCAGTGATAGTGTGGTGCAATTAAAAACAGTGGGACAGAAGGAGTGATATTTTAACAAATTTTCTCATCCAAGTCCTGGGATTCGATAACTTGCAAGTCCCCAAATTGAAAGAATGAGTCAAAATATTAAATGATATTATTTTTGAGAAATTTCAATGCATTTTTGAAACTCACATAATTCGAAACTTTGCATCCCCAGAGGTTTTTGCGAGTCCAGGACGCAGGACTCGCAGGTAAAAAAATCACTGGCAGGAAAAAGCACTCACACAGTCGGTCAAGTTTTAACAAAACTTACCTTGCCCAACCTTCAACTACACTCACAAATTCCAGCTGATAAATGGATTTTTCAAAGCATTTAAATTATTAAAAAACATAGACATACCTGGGCAAATGCTTTCAACTTCCTATTGCTGGGCATTATGTCTGTCAGAAACAGCTCTTTAAGGGTATCTACAAACAAACCAAACACTATGAAAATGAGCCTTGCATTCAGAAAACAGGGCTTAATGCATGCGCATAAAATGTCGTCCCAGATAAGCATGTATAGTCTATACAGGCTCATCTGGGAGGACACTTTTCACATATGCTGAATTTCCGCTTATAAGAGACTTCCGTTAAACAAAAAATACCATAAAAGTAACATCCCTTGACTAAAATGGATTAAGCCCCATTTTCACAGAATGAGGCTTATGTGTGTGTATAAGTATTAAATAAAAGATTCTATTTCCTTTTAGACCTCATGATAAAATATAACATTTCTGCAGTGAAATAACAGCAGTGAAAATAAACAAATTGTTTTTTTCACAGGTGAAAATAACACATTTTCGTAACTACTTTTTCTATTTTTAGATTATCACATCAGGATTTACTTTATGCATTAAGCTTTGTTTTCCTAGAGAGAGTCACATGTTGTTTCCTGTATTGAGGCACGCCACGGGAGACAGGGTAACTTTTCAGCGAAAGGGAAACAGCTGTTAATTATTTTCTTGAAAAAGGGGAATAAAACAAACAGAAAATTTGTTCATGTCAGTGTAATATCGTTTGTTATTTCACTACTGATCATAGACAAATAATATTTTGACTAATGGCTGCGCCACTCGTAAAAATATATTTTCTATGATCACTCGTAAAATAACAAAGGATCTTACACTGACATGAACAAATATCCTTTATATTTTAATGTTTAAATTCAATAGCAATGTCACTGTTTTAATTACACTTATACGAGTACAAGGGTTCATAGAAAAAAACACTGTTAAAAAAATCTGTTTAAGACCATGGATTAAACACACTAACTAGAAACCATTAAATGACAATATAAATTCAAGCTGTGCTATGCAAAAACAAGGCTTAATGCATGTGCGACACTGTCTGCCTAAATTTTGCTTAAAAAAGACTGCCTTTAAAGAACAATACCATACAAATGATGTGTTTGTCAGAAACACAATGACCCCTATTGCGCCGCTTTAAAATAAAATTTCAATACATCATTTGGCAGATTTAGAAATAATCTCCCTTTTAAAGCGTATTACTTACCTTGGATTGTATTTTTTTACTCTTTACCTTGAAGGATGACCTTGACCTTTCACCACTCAAATGTGCAGCTTCATGAGATACACATGCATGCCAAATATCAAGTTGCTATCTTCAATAATGCAAAAGTTATTACCAATGTTAAAGTTTTCGGACGGACAGACGCACAGACTGACAGACTAACGGACTGACTGACGGACAGTTCAACTGCTATTTGCCACCCTACCGGGGGCATAAAAAGCTGAAAGCCTTGTCCCTTATTATCCTGTGCAGACTGGGATGACACTTTACACACATGCATCCAGGGGACAAAATGTAAGTAGAAGTATAATATCCAAAGAGGCTATGATTTGCATTTTTAAATTCAACAGAAATGTCACTGTTCAAATTACACGTATGTGCTTGTCTTTCAAGGCTTAATGCATGTGCGTTTAGTGTAGTTCCAGATAAGCATGTGCAGTCCACACAAGCTAATCAGGGATTACACTTTTCACCTACACTGGATTTCTATTTAGAAGAAACCTTCTTCATACAAAAAAATCCATAAAAGTGGAAAGTGTTCCCTAATTAGCCTGTGCAGCCTGCACAGGCTAATCTGGGACAACTCTTAAGGCACATGCATTATACCCATTTTTCAAGAAGAACATTTATAAACAAGAGATGTGTTTGTCAGAAACACAATGCCCCCTTCTGTGCCGCTTTGAAGCCATATATTTGACCTTTGACCTTGAAGGATGACCTTGACCTTTCACCACACAAAATGTGCAGCTCCATGAGATACACATGCAAATCAAATATCAAGTTGCTATCTTCAATAATGCAAAAGTTATGACCAATGTTTAAGTTTTCAGACGGATGGATGGACGGACTGACTTACAGACAGATGGACGGACTGAAAGACAGTTAAAAAACTATATGTCACCCTTCGGGGCATAAAAACCCCACTAAATCTATATGACAATAAACACAAAAATCACATTAACGAACACAAGATTTTCAGTGTTTTTCCACCATATTTGGAATGGGGCTGAGCCCTTGGTAAGGAAAAACCTTTAATTGGCAATTTTAGGCATTTTTTTTGTAAAAATATATACTTTTTAACATTGGGAATGGGGAAGAATTTCGGCCACAAATTTGAAAAGACAGCATTACAAGGTTCTATTACCGACGGCCTGAAGGTTCTCTCGCCGGTTTTTCTTGCGGGCCATATTGAGGAGGGTGTCAATGTACGTGACATTGTGGAGCGGTGACTCCTGTAGCAGCACGGTCAAGGCAGCGACCTTGTCAGCCAGTGTACCAGACGTCAGCACAGTCCTCATCCACTGCACATCTGAACGCTTGGCATTTTCTCGCTCTGAGGTATAGAGAAGGAAAGCAAATACTCATGTAAGAATTTTTCACTTCATGGGAGTAGGGCTCTTAGTTTTGATTTTGGAAGAAAATTGTTATTATGAGATATGTATAGAAAAAAAA
Source organism: Dreissena polymorpha (assembly GCF_020536995.1). Taxonomy (NCBI): domain Eukaryota; kingdom Metazoa; phylum Mollusca; class Bivalvia; order Myida; family Dreissenidae; genus Dreissena; species Dreissena polymorpha. Next base: position 28,748,004 of record NC_068357.1, read on the forward strand.
ATCATAGTTATTTATGAAGCCCAGTTTTCCAGAGCACCACTCAAAGGTTTTGACAGATTTCTCTACATCTTACGTTTGTTGTAGACGTCTATCTCATCACTGAGAAGCTTGGCTGCAAACTCTTCCATCTGCCTCGTCAAATCACTGGGCAGTCCAGGCAGGTTTCCATCTCCCTCGGAGGCCTAAAAAAAGGACATAATGAACTTAGTGCTACATAAAGATCGAAATAATTGACCAGAATGTGTTGTTTTTTGCGACAATAGTTTTCCGTTTAGATGATAAGGATTTTAAAAACAAGGGCCATGGTAGAATGGTGAGATAAACCATAAACTACAGGCCTACACCCAGCAGACTTCTTATTGATACATACAGCAAACGTCATTCTTCTGCCTCTGTTTTTAACAGGTGTGTTAGTTCAACAAAGCAGAAAATTTGAATATTTAATTGCCATATTAAATAAATTGTCTCATGTGGAGACTATTGCAATAGACAGCAGGAGTCCTTTTTGACCTTTATAAAAACATTTAAAGTTTGATTGTCCATATTATTTGCTAAAAGTAATTAACCAAATGATTTAACTTAATTAACACAACAATATATCTGACTTGTGTTCTATTAAAGTACTCTCCTGGTTTCACTACAATACAACTGATCTGTGTTGTACTACACTGTAACTGGGCTGTGTTGTATTACATTATAACTCACATGTGTTGTGCTACTCTGTAACTGACCTGTGTTGTACTACATTATAACTGACCTATGTTGTACTACACAATAACTGACCTGTGTTGTACTACACTATTCTGACCAGTGTTGTACTAAACTTTAACTGGCATGTGTTGTACTACACTGTAACTGACCTGAATTGTACTACACTGTAACTGACCTGTGTTGCACTACACTGTAACTGACCTGTGTTGCACTACACTGTAACTGACCTGTGTTGTACTTCACTGTAACTGACCTGTGTTGTACTTCACTGCAACTGACCTGTGTTGTACTACACTGTAACTGACCTGTGTTGTACTACCCTGAAACTAACTTGTGTTGTACTACACTGTAACTGACCTGTGTTGTATAACGCTGTAACTAACCTGTGCTGTACTACACTATAACTGACATGTGTTGTACTACCCTGTAACTGACCTGTGTTGTACTACACTATAACTGACCTGTGTTGTCCTACCCTGTAACTGACCTGTGCTGTACTACACTATAACTGGCCTGTGTTATACTACCCTGTAACTGACCTGTGCTGTACTACACTATAACTGACCTGTGTTGTAATACACTGTAACTGACCTGTGCTGTACTACATTGTAACTGACCTGTGTTATACTACACTGTAACTGATCTGTGTTGTACTACACTGTAACTGACCTGTGTTGTACTACACTGTAACTGACCTGTGCTGTACTACACTATAACTGACCTGTGTTGTACTACACTGTAACTGACCTGTGCTGTACTACACTGTAACTGACCTGTGCTGCACTACCCTGTAACTGACCTGTGTTGTACTACACTGTAACTGACCTGTGTTAAACTACACTATACCGACCTGTGTTGTATTACACTGTAACTGACCTGTGCTGTACTACACTGTAACTGACCTGTGCTGTACTACACTGTAACCGACCTGTGCTGTACTACACTGTAACTGACCTGTGTTGTAATACCCTGTAACTGACCTGTGTTGTACTACACTATAACTGACCTGTGTTGTACTACACTATAACTGACCTGTGTTGTACTACACTATAACTGACCTGTGTTATACTACACTGTAACTGACCTGTGTTGTACTACACTGTAACTGACCTGTGTTGTAATACCCTGTAACTGACCTGTGTTGTACTACCCTGTAACTGACCTGTGTTGTACTACACTGTAACTGACCTGTGTTGTACTACACTATAACTGACCTGTGTTGTACTACACTATAACTGACCTGTGTTGTATCAAAGTACTCTCCTGGTTTCACAAGCAGGTATTTTCTGGACTGGTAGGCCCGCACATGCGCCCTATACTCAACTCCTGGGTCCTTCACTGAGCTTGATACTTCAGAATGCTGAACCTACATCAGAAATCAGTTGGGTTGTGTGTTACAAGGTGAGTTATGTTCTCGGAAAACTGGACTTTATGCATGTGCGTAATGTATTGTCCCAGATTAGCCTCTGCACAGGCTAATCAGGGACTACACTTACCGTTATTTTAATGGAATTTTTGTTTAAACAAATTGGTGATATACAATACCTTGGTAAAATGAAAACCCCAATAATAAGACCCTTTTTATTCAGACCCTCAAGTCTATTAGTACAGATGATGTTCATGGCTATGATTAACCATGTCTATGCATGAGTGAACGCAAAGAATATTGACCATTGATGAAATATAGACTTGATGTCGACAATATTTTATCTTGCTCCAGAAAAATTGGGCAAAGAATTTGTACATCAATTTTCATTGGCTTATTTGGGCCAATTGTAACCAACAAAGATTAAATTTGCACTAACCTTGTATTTGTTTTTTTCTTTCTTGTCCACCTTGTTAGATGATGTAGATGGTTCTTGATCCTCATTTGCAGCCTCGGTATGTTCTGCCTTCTTGGAACTAAGATCAACAAACAATGATTGTGACTTTACAAAGATTGTTTTCAATGTATTTTAACTGGTTGGGTACTGATTAACATTCTATGTTCCTAGAGAGTTATTGGATTAATTTAATACAAACACTATGTCAATTATATTTGGTTATTTAATGATGTTTATCATATTACTGGACCCTGTTAAAACATGAAAAAAATACATTGAAAATGTATCAAGCCTCACAAATATTGTGAAAGAAGTTATAACTGAATTGCTTAGCCTTGTTGTAAAAGCAGAGATAACATTTCACACGAATATGTAACCCTCGGTATTTAGTTAACATGCAAACATTACCCAGAACAAAGTCAAAATAACAAAACAAAAGATCCCAAATGCTCTCTACATGTATTAGAAAATTTTAAATAATATTCACAAACATTTCAGTACAAAAGGCATTGTAAAATAAAGCAGTTATAACAACAATAGCATAAACTTACCCTTTGACTTTTGGCCTATGCTTTTCAATATCCAATTGCTTCAAAAAGTTCTGAATCTGCAAAAAAAAGTTGCCATCAGATTAAAAAAATGTTGAAATAAGATATGTAGCTAAAATATGCAACACTTGTTATGTGAAACAATACATTGTTTTGTATACAAACACATTTTCACAATTTATACATCAACACAATTATCCATTGAGTATGTCAACTCATTTCAGTAAGTATAATGAAACATTATTTTAAAACAAGGGACAAAATTGTCACAAAACCAGGTTTTCATTGTGAAAAAAATCTGATAAAGGGAGAAAACTCAAACTGAACTTTTGAAATGAACAAACAAAATTAACCCCCTTTGTAAGTTTGTTTTTTTTTTAAATCTATTTTTAGTCGTGGCGACCTTGACATTGGAGATATTGACGTGATTCTTTCGTGCGACACACCGTCCCATGATGGTGAACAAATGTGCCAAATGATTTTAAAATCTCACAATGAATGACATAGTTATGGCCAGGACAAGCTCATTTATGGCCATTTTTGACCTTTGAACTCAAAGTGTGACCTTGACCTTGGAGATATCGACGTAATTATTTCGCGCGACACACCGTCCAATGATGGTGAACAAATGTGCCAAATGATTTTAAAATCTGACAATGAACGACAAAGTTATGGCCCGGACAAGCTTGTTCCGCCCGCCCGCCAGCCCGCCCGCCAGCCAGCCAGCCCGCCCGCATTCGCCAATCTAATAACCAGTTTTTTCCTTCGGAAAACCTGGTTAATAAAACTGAGCAAATTGCATATTGCTTGCAACATGCATTTTTACCGCTATTTGGTATACAAATAATACTAACTTTATCAGGAATTGTATATGCTCAACATCACAAAGCCACTAAATTTTGCCATTTTCAATAAGTTGAAACCATGTTTTGCCAATAATAATAATAAAAGTATTACAATTGAAGATACAACTTTTACATATGTACTATTTATAGTGTGCACCACTCAGTATGCATGTAACATGCAAAACTATTCAAAATCCTTGATTTGCTTATGACAATGTTTTGACCTTGACCTTTACTTGTGAACTTGACCTTAGCAGAGTTGTGAGGCCGTGAAATTATGACTGTATGGCATAATTTTCACATATGTCACAATAAACTGGTCCGTGAATTGGGACAAATATCAAATTTCTCTAAGTTTACAGAGTATGAATCAAACGTCCATTTTAGATTTGCTTTCCAATTTTTTGAGTCAAATATGGCTTTTCCATCTTAGCCAATCAATAACATGATGCATGCAAAATATTTCTCTCTATTGAAGAGTTATCAATGATGTTTTCCAAGATGGCATTGTCATCTACACAAAAAGTGTGGATTGAAAATTTCCTTGAGAAAGAATAAAACTTAACAAGGCTATTGTCAAGCAATATGGTCCCCTACCGGCTCCACCATTGTCAGAAATTCCACCATTTTCAGATTATTATTTTTTTGGTTGCCATAGCAACCACAATTTTTGACTTAGGAAAAAAATGAAATGACTTGCATAATGTCCATTTTGCCATCTATCCATGTTGCAAGTTTCATGAAAAAATATTAAGAACTTTGAAAGTTATCGCAGGATCCAGAAAACCACCATTTTCAGCAGTATTTCTAGTCTATTTGTTGCCATAGCAACCAGAATTTTTGACGTAGGAACAAAAGGAAATGAAGTGCATAATGTCCATATTGCCATCTATCCATGTTTCAAGTTTCATGAAAAAATATTAAGAACTTTTAAAGTTTTCGCAGGATCCAGAAAAGTGTGACAGACAGACTCACAGACAGACAGACGGACACATAGAGCGCAAACCATAAGTCCCCTCCGGTAACCGGTAGGGGACAAAAACGCCATTGGACGACAGATGTAGTTGGTTGCATGCAGTCTGAAGCAATACTTATTGGTGACAATGCTATCAGTTCAGTTTCCAACTCGTCCAAGATTTTATTGGGACAAATCTTCTGACCAAGTTACATGACGATCGGACAATAAATGTGCCCTCTAGAGTGTTACATATAACAAGGTTTTACTATAGCCATATAAGGAAAACGGCCTGCCCCCTGGTGGCAATGTTTTTCAACACACCAGAACCATTTTGGAACTCATCCAAGATATCATAAGAACAAATATTCTGACCAAGTTTCATGAAGATTGGACTATAAATGTAACTTTTAGAGTGTTAACAAGTTTTAACTATAGCCATATAAGGAAAAGTGCCCGCCCCATGCTGGCAATGTTTTCACCCAACCGGAACCATTTTTCAAAATTGACCAAGATATCATTGGGACAAATCTTCTTACCAATTTTCATTATGATCAGACAATAAATGTGGCCTCTAGAGTGTTAACAAGGTTTCAATATAGCCATATAAGGAAAAATGCCCCGACCTGTGGTGGCCATGTTTTTCAACCAACCGGAACCATTTTCAAACTCGTCAAAGATATCATTGGCACAAATCTTCTGACCATATTTCATGAAAATCAGACAATAAATGTGGCCTCTAGAGTGTTAACAAGGAATGTTGAGGCCGTACAACGCACGAAAGACAAAAGGCGATCACAAAAGCTCACCATGAGCACATTGTGCTCAAGTGAGCTAAAAATAACTGAACAAGAATTTCCAAAAATATTGGTTAAATTTTAAGCCAGGAGTGTAAAAATAAAAATTGACAGTTCATTACTTTGCAGGGCTTCCTATCCTTCTAAGAGAATGGCTGTTTTTCACAAATTTGAGAACTTTGCGACTAAAATTTTCACAATTTAAAGAGGTTTGTGACTCACAATTTACAAAAGCTTGTGACTCATTTTTTTCACATTTTGAAGTGTGTGACTCATTTTTCACAACATAAGGGGGTCAAGAACAATTCAGCAAAAAGAAGGAAAAAATCCCTGGTTTGTGTCTCAAAGTATGGAATTAGTCCCCAAGTTTTCATACGCTGTGAGATATTTGTTCCAACACTTTTGATACTTAGGCAGAACACTGCATAAGACCCAGTGACCTGGTTCACACTCAATCTCATCAGGCTGGTCATTTCAAATCAGTTATTTGAAAATCCAACCATGATGGACAAAGCTATGTTCCAAACAAAGTGGCAAACACAATCTGCTATTTAAAAGCTGTGACCTTCAATTGAGACTTTGACCGTGGACATAATGAATTGGGTTCTTGCACATAAAACAGACATAACACACCATGTCTCATTTCTGCCAGATATTTGATAATCAGTCAATGCTCCGTACAAAGTAAACAAATTTTCCTTAATTTGTCAAAGTCAAGGTCAAAGTTGAAGGTCAATGGTCCAAATTTAGACATATGTACTTGGCAGCGCTAAAACCCATTGTTCTTCTTTCTAAATCAACAAGAAATATCATAAGGCCATAGAAAATAAATTCCTAGATTCTCCTCCCCGCCCGCCCATCAAAAATCGTCCCACCCGAAAAAAAATTATTTTGAAAAAAAAAATCCGTAAAAAAATTTGAGCCGCAAAATACTGAGGACAAAACGGCGAAGTGCAAATTGGTCACTCAAATGTCTCCGAGATGCATATTGATTTTTAACGGAGCACAAGCGTCTGAAATTTAAGTGATCGAACGAAAACAACAACAAAATGTTTCTTATTTTGAGGTTTAGAAACGGCGTTACAACCGTAAAAGATTGGTACAGGGTGTCAAAATGTGCAGAAACTTTAACTTTCGCGGACCTGTACGATGAGTTCATTTGTGGTTGGTATGATCAAGCCCCATTCAGGGCTCGAAATTAACACTCGCACACTCGCTAAATGCGAGTGAAAAATACCAATTGCGAGTTAAGTTTTAAGCCACTAGTACTTTTTGCGAGTAAATAAATGGTAAAAGAAGCGAGTAATAATGCTAATTGCCCTCAATTTCCTGGACGCTAAATCTTAGATCAATTTATAGAACGCCCGAATACTCTTATGCGGAAGCGCGCACCTTGTATGTAGACTGGTATACTTATAGTAGAGATACGCGGATGATATTGGTACAAATGAAGTGAAACAATCGAATATTCACACGTGTTCATTGAACTTGAAAAGACATGGTGTCGAAGCGAAAAATAACTTTTTTCTTTTTGCCCACAGATGGAAATAACAATACAAAAGATAAAGCAAAGTTAACCGTTGATTAGAAAAAAAAAACGAATATTAAAGCCTTCTACGAAAACAGTGAAAAAGTGGGAAAAATAACTTAATATAAAACTAAAACTTGTTGTAGATGAAGATGGTCAATCAACCTGATGTGGGTCCTAATGGTCCAAGGAACTGACATCTTTGTATGGTTGCAGAAATTAAATGTGTATGTTAAGTACTTTAATTTTGTTTTAATAGTACTAAACTAATGTCCAAGCTTTTTTATGTTTCCATCAAAATTGCGAGAATGATTTTGATTTTGCGAGTTGGTATAAAAGCTGCTCGCATTTTTTTGCAAGTAGAAAAGAAAAGTTAATAGTACTAAACTAATGTCCAAGCTTTTTTATGTTTCCATCAAAATTGCGAGAATGTTTTTGATTTTGCGAGTTGGTATTAAAGCTGCTCGCATTTTTTGCAAGTAGAAAAAAAAAGTTATGTTCAAGCCCTGCCATTGAAAGTTGACCGCCCTAAAATCGTCTGTGCCTTTGTCGGCCGAAATAAATTAGAATTGACACAGGTGTCACCAGATGTTACAGTATGTCAAACTGTCGGCTGTCTAGAAATTTTTATTGACTTTAGTATTGGAGACACCCCTGAAACTTCCCATATTAAATGTTATCATCTTCATTCTGAACATCTATTCTTCATCCAATTAATACAAACTGAACTTGAAATAGTAAATGCTGTCTATTGAATGCATACCATGTTTTAATCAATGATATCTAGTCATACTGAAACAATAATGTAAAGGGTTCTGTTACAGATTTGTATTTTCTTTAATACTTTGTCTAGTCTATGTTTTGTCAAGTCAATGTTTTATTGAATGTCATTATATGTTTAACATGATATTAAAAGGGTAAAATAAAACACATAATGTATTTTTTTATTCTATATTATTTAACAAACATACATACACATAGGCGTTATGCATAAAAATAAATAAGCAAATTCGTGAACATTTCATTACTTATATATACATATAGGTCCAACACATAAAATGAAAAAGAAAAAAGAAAAAAGAAAACCCACCCACCCGCCCCAATTTTCCTCAAAATTAGGATAAGAATCTAGTTATTTATTTTCTATGGCCTAACAAAATAATATTAAAATAACAATAATATTCATAAACAGATTAAATCTGAGTCTTTTAATGACTTTAATTTGTTTTTATTTTTACTTAAGATTCATAAATAAAGGTTTTATCAATCATTTAGTGCAAGTGTTATTGGTTTTTACCAGAAATCCTCCATTGAACTGATAAGGGACTAACTGCACCGTTTTTCCTCTATATAAAGTTGGTACTGTAAAATTGCACCATCCTAATGAGACCATTTTTCACAATTTAAAAATAACAAATTCCCACTTGCAGTTTGCAATAAAAAAATCTGCAAATAGTTGCATACGTACATGTCAATCTCTTTGTAAAAACATTGCAGACTACAAAATATGTTGGTATACCTGCTAAGCGTGTTTTTACAACACCCAACACTTAATCTGAGCGTGTTTTTACAACACCCAACACTTAATCCAGTTTTGTCAGAATTTTCTGTTTACCCAGTACTGTCTACAGTATAATAACTGCTTCATTAATTAATCATCTAAAAGACTGTAACAATAAAGGTACAGCATGTTTGATTTTAAATTAATTCTGATGAAATGTCTTTTCAAAATCATTTGCGATATAATTTAGTTACAGTGACCAATAAAAATTTCAATTTTACAGATTTCAATTGTCTCTACGCTTCTTAGTTTTTATACAAAAATCAATAAACCCACACCTTTCCATGTGGTAACGTGACGTTTTACATACGCAGCATACTTTTTTAGCGCTTTTTATCAAAACAAAGAATGAACATGAAAATTACATGACTTGTGCACTGTTTATTTGAAGCTAGAATTTGATAACATGGTGTTAACATTAAAACTTGAAAGTGTTTTTCGGATTACACATTTAATTAGGGTAATCAAATAATGCAAAAAAACATTTACAGTTTTAGGTAATTAAATATTAATTTCTTATATGGCTTTAATTGTTGAAATATATGTTTTGACAAAATTAAGCATGAACTGCACAATTTCCACGAGGATTACACCAGGTTGCCATCATCAGTCTCCAAAGGAACTGGCCACGATTTGTTCGTGGAGGAATGCGCCATAAGGACTGATTAGTGTGGTAGGTATAGGTTTTTTTAATCTGATTTTGGGGAAAGGGCCTGGACTTTTTTGAGGGGAAAAAAGCGTGGGAAACGCCGGATTTAGGGGAAAATAAAGAAAGTCGCAAATAATCAATTTAACATATTTTACAGTTTTTAAAACAAATTCAAGGCAGCAGATAATTTAATTAAGCAACATATTTATATTTTCTACACTGGATCAGGTTAATATATATAATTAAAGGTTAAAAAAGATTTATTTTTTTTAAGATATCATTGTTTTTGAGAAAATCTCTGTAAGAGGGGAAAAATACGTCTAGGGAAAGGGCAGAAATTGGGTGGGTCTCAAATGGTAAAAAACCCTGACTGAAACAATCCATTGATAATGACACCTGGTAATTCAGACATAACTGATTCACAATGGTTCGCATCTTCAGTGCATATTTTTTCAAATAGGACTTCAAATACATTTCAAGTGGGGAAAAAATCGCTGATCCTGAAAGTGAAAAAGGTCCTATCAGCTTTAGAAAGCACCACATTTATCAGTTCTCACCTCATCCTGTTGGATGGAATCATCATCTGAGACATCATCTGCAACACTTTCTGCTTCCGACCCAGAACCACTGTCTGCTACATCTTGCAAGAGTGTCACATCTTCCTGTAGCATACAGCGTTTGCATATCAAATATGCAAAAGAATACCAACATTGGCATTGAACAAGATGACAAAATTATTGATACATTCTTTACAACTTATTTACTTAGAAAGAAACTGTAAACATAAATGCATGCTGCCCGAATAAAAGTTGCATCCGGACTACTTGCACTTTGCTATACGCGCCAGTAAATACATGATTACGTCTCATAAATAACAAATAATAGGGAAAATATATTTTGGAATAATATATGTATCTAACCTCGGTCCCTCCAAGTTCTTTTATTCCTTCTAATTTTAATGAACTAGATTTTACACGTGTTTTGTTTTCCTTTTTCTTATTGGCAGCCATATTGGAAAGAAATCGGTCAGAGCATCAACCGGACCTTTCCCAACCTACACTCGGGTATTTTCGTAATCAGAATTTTGCAATCGTGATACATCGGCTATCTCGGATTCCTCCGTAAGATAGGCCTCGTGGCTAACGGCCGCCATCTTGCCTTGTATTACTACTTTACTACCCAAAAGGTTATCAGTCTATTGTTATGAGGCTTTAAACGATGCGCGTTGAACTAGCGCCAAACTTTTTACCGAAACTTTGATATTAAGAGCCCTATTAACGTTCATTTGTGTTGCATTTTGACCTATTATCCAAATGATTTACTTTTCTATTATGATTTAATCACCATATTTTCCATTTTTTAAGATTCAATTACGATATTTACAAAACCAACCAAACCGAAAGTGAAACTGTATGCATTACGTTACGCTATGTAAACATTAAATATATGTTCAGTTTGAGGAAGCGAATCGATCATAGACGATATAATATGTATGCAATACAGACTATCATTGCCGATTGTAGTACTGGCTAAAAAATACCTTTGATGACAGGTCATGTATAGAACGTTAATCAAAATAGGGACCATAAATCACTACAAATGTCTGGGTTGATCATTAATATAATTAATGCACGTTTCTGATATAATTACCTGCATCTGGTTGTAAATACCATGAAATTGATAAATTAAAACGTTTTTTTCATAAATTAACATTTCATGTGTTATTATTATCATTTAGGTAATTTAGAATCATATCATTATCATCATTTACTATTCTTAAAATTGAAAAAAGCTTATATTATCATTATTACTTTAAATTAGAATTTTTAAATTTTGCTCATTATTTTAATAAATTTCCACATTTGCTTGATTCAAAATAAAATGTATGAATAAGGGTTTCAGTTTTAGTTTTAACCTATTTTTAGTTTCATTAAATTTAAAGTACTAACTACGTACATGTATTTGAAATGCTCTTGAGTTCGTTTCCTGGGCCTAGAACCAGTACTTTGGTGTCTCTTGGAGATTTCTTAAGAATGCTCCCACACTGGGGATCAAACCAGTGACCTCCAAATCATTAGGTGGACACCACATCCGTTACACATCAGCGACCTTTAATTATTTTAGTATTGCAGCATTACATAATATAATGTTGCTACATAATTTTGGAAAATGATTTATGTGCAGTACTAAATAAATCTAAATGCATACAATTTTAATTGTGTATATTGTGTGATTATTAGTTACAAATTCACTTTTAACAGGTATACTGGTATACAGGGAAAAGTCTCGATTTTTTACTATATACTATATATACTAACGTTAGTATATATAGTATATAGTAACAAGAGCTGTCACAATATGATGACTTATGCCCCATATAAACGCTTGATAGAAGTCATGAGCTTTTTTCCAAACCTAAACACAGATTTCGAAACCTAAACACGGACCCTAAGTTCAAGGTCAAGGTTACAGGGGTCAAAATTTGTGTGCGTATGGAAAGGCCTTGTCCATAGACACATGCATACCAAATATGAAGGTTATATCTCATGGGACATAGAAGTATTGAGCATTTTTCAAAACCTAAACGCAGATTTCAAAACCTAAACGCGGACCCTAACTTTGAGGTCAAGGTCACAGGGGTAAAAAATTGTGTGCGTATGGAAAGGCCTTGTCCATATACACATGCATACCAAATATGAAGGTTATATCTCAAGGGACATAGAAGTTATAACATTTTTTGAAATCTAAACGCAGATTTCGAAACCTAAACGCGGACCCTAAGTTCAAGGTCAAGGTCACAGGGGTAAAATTTGTGTGCGTATGGAAAGGCCATGTCCATATACACATGCATACCAAATATGAAGGTTATATCTCAAGGGACATAAAGTTATGAGCATGTTTCGAAACCTAAACGCAAAGTGTGACGAAAAGACGGACAGACAGACAGACTGACAGTCCAATCACTATATGCCCCCTTAAATTCGAAGGGGGGCATAAAAAAGCGAGACTTTTCCCTGTATACTGGATTATGAAAGACTGATAAGCATAAAATTGACAACTCATCTCCCCAATGATACATGTACTTTGGTGTGGCTCATTCTCAGAACAAACCCACAGTCAGTGAGAAAACTACAGTGTAAAAAGACCACTAAAGTGTTACAAGTATTGCTGACCAAGCAAATGTTATCATTTAAAACAAAGAAAACTTCCAGTTCAATATAGATGTTATACCAATTATGGCATTGACCAACACAGAACATAATTCTAAGGTTGAATTTCCCAAAATTGACTGTTACAATTGGATACTGTTTTAATCTTCACTCTACTTTGTCTGAAAATAAAAGTCTTAAATGATGTAATAGAAACATACATATTTAATTTTCAGTTTACAAGTATATATATATATATACATATATTATAATATCTTTTATCAATGGTCAATAAATTTTAGTTTAACTAATATACATGTATATATAAATGTTTATGCTTTGATTTGTTTCTATTGAAGCCAAATTAATATCCCATTTCATAAATTAATATCACAGCAGTATTCCTTGTTTGTCTGCAAGTACTGCAGAAATTAGGGATAATTAGTTTACTGACTCAGCCTTAATCTTAATATACTATAATTGTTAAAACAGATTTGGATGTTTATAATACAATTGAAGATGCATCAAGATTAAAAAATGCTACATGAATAAATTAATGAAGAATCAATAACAATCATAAACTGTGCATTTTTTTTTCATTGTGTGAAAGGATATGAAGTAACTATGTGTTTTTGAAATATGATTTATGTGAATTTTAATAAATATATAAATATTTTGTGATTTTTTCAGATAAAACAGTTAATTACATATTAAGAATATATTATATTAATATTCATTCGATTTTTTAGTACAAAAAGCACTTATCTGGCATTTGTATTTATAGTAATTGCATATTTTATCATTCTGACAGCATTTATAAACTGTGTTCATGCAAGCATGGACACGGTTTCATTGTTTGAGTATTTAAAAAATCAAATTAAAAATTTAGTTTTGATGTAAAATCAGTTTTCATATGCAAGTGTCTATTTCACTTATAATTAAAACAGCATATTATGCATTATTGAAAATATTATTTCAAGCTTGATGTCATATTCCAACTTTGCATAGTGTAGTTAATCAAACATTGTATTGAACTGTATGGGAAGCTATATTTTTTAAGAAATGTATGTTGTATTTACTAGTATACACAATGCATTATTTCTACCACAAGTAGACCATATAAGGCCTACTGCTACTAAATAGGCACTGGTATGAATTTGACACTGTATTTGATGCACATACAAAGACACTGTATTTGATGCACATACAAAACTTCAATTATTAATACACAGTATTTTTCCAAGGTTTTGTACGACGTTTTTTGCAAAAGAGTGTCTTAATGCATTTGAAAATATACTAAAAAAACCTTAAAATGATTTTAACATACCTTTTTCCTGGTAAAGTGTATTTTCGATGATAAAAAATACACTTGAAGAGTATTAATGCTGGAAAAATGCAGAAAAAAACAACATTTTTTCTTTTAGAAGTGTATCTTGTCTGAATTTTTCAGTGTATTAAATGCACATTAAATGCAGATAAATACAATGCCAATACTGTTACATGTAATGGACATTATATACACTTTTTTCATGTAATTAAATGCTTTAGTGAATTGAAATCATCTTTTAATAACGTTTTAACAATTTATAATACCTTTTTATATAAATTTTCTTTTGAAATGTGACACTTAAATGATTTTTGCACCACTAGTTAGAGATATAATTTGTGCTCATATGCTTTATCATTACACTATATAATATAATTTGTTGTATGAAAATTACCCGTACAATTCATGTGAAAGCTCAAGAGATAAATAGCAGCGTGCTACACCCTGCTCCTTTTTACATGACTTGATGGTATTTAGTCCCCAATTTTACATGGCCAAGGGCAAATGCGCAGATTTGACAAAACAGGCTTAACTGGGATCCCATAGGCAGACTTTCATCTTACTTGTATTTAAAGGGGCCTTTTCACGTTTTGGTACATTGACCAAATTTAAAAACAGTTGTTTCAGATTCGCAAATTTTCGATTTAGTTATGATATTTATGAGGAAACAGTAGTACTTAACATTTACCATGCTCTAATATAGCTATTACATGCATCTTTTGACAATTTAAAAGCTTGAAAATAATAAAGCGTCGCAACGCGAAACAATTGAATAATTTGGAGAGTTCTGTTTTGTGTTATATTTTGTGAAACTACGAGGATTACTTATACATAGTAATAAAATACATCGTGCATTGTATGCGGAAGGTTGGGCGAGGGGTCTAAGTACGAGACATTTTACGCCAGAACTCCAGGGGTCAGTGGTTCAAGCCCTGTTGAGGGTTACTTTTTTTTCTTTTTTGAATTTTATTCTTAATTTTTTACTGGAGCTTTTTAGAGAAAATGTTTACATTTATCAATAGAAAGCATTTAATGACAAACTACAAAACATGCCAAAATCTGTGAAAAGGCCCCTTTAATTTAATTCATGATCGGAATTGCTATTTGGCAAATCTTCAGTGGTCACAGTATTCAACTGAATTTTTTTCACTTTGTAGTGATTATATTTTCATTATTTACCAGACAACATCTCTCTATAAAAGTTTAACATGATTGCTTTGTTAATTTAGAAACAAGATCAATAACATAAATAACATAAAATGAAAAAATGTGTAATAGTAAAACAGGGCTTCCCCTGGCTCAAAAATTTCTTTAGCCAAATTCGCCTTGCTATGGGAAAATTCTTCTATTTTTTGGCTATTTTTAAGTTTTAATGAAGAAAAAGTTGTAGCCAAACAGAATTTTCTTTAGCCAAATAGGTCAATTTGTAGCCATTGGCTAATTTTGCGAATGGCAGAGTAAGCCCTGGTAAAAATGGCAACAAGAAAGCACTAGATTATGTGTCTTTAATCTGAGATGATATGGTGATGTATTGGAATTTCTCATAAATAATGTGTCCCATAGTTGTAACTTGTATAATTGTATAGTCGCATGCATGAGTGGTGTCAATGTCACAATACCAATTAAAGCCTATAATTTACTAAAAGAATGTGAAGTTTGATGTGTGTTTTTTTTTCAAGATTTGTTATATATAACATATATATTGTTGAAAAGTTAACATGCAATAAAGTTACTGTAATTAAGTGACAGTAAGTTTTACTGATTTGATTGGATGCATATGCAGATATATCATGGTTTGTGCAGAGGACAGTAGCAAAAAAACAATAAAGTGCTTTATCCATAGGATGACATATGCCAGCGATAAAAGCTTTGATAGAAGTTATGAGCATTTTTCGAAACCTAAATGCATTTTTCAAAACCTAAACGCAGACCCTATGTTCAAGGTCAAGGTCAAAGAGGTCAACATTTGTGTGCATATGGAAAGGCCTTGTCCATATACACATGCATACCAAATATGAATATTTCATCTGAAGCGACATAGAAGTTATGAGCATTTTTCGAAACCTAAACGCTAAGTGTGAAGGACAGACAGACAGAAGGACAGTGCGATCATTATATGCCCTCCTTCGGGGGCATAAACATGTGTTTCACATTGTTTTGGTAAATTAGAAATGTAGTTATTAAAAAAACAGAATTATCAATTATTATTGTTATTGATTATAAAGTGATGCTGGCATATTGGATGTGTTCATCTAGCTATTAGAAGGTTCCTGTTTTATTCCCACTGGCACTAAGTGAGGGTTCTCAAAATCTTGAAACAAAATGAATAAGTACAGATAGGATAAAAAAAACTTGTTGATTGGGGGGCTAAACACCTGAAATCAAAGCGAACCAGGTTAAAGGCAGAGGTCAAATAAATCAGAGGCAGCATGAGCCTGCTATACTCTGAACAAGTATTACTCAGGAAACTGGCTTTAGTGTCTTACTAAGCTTTAAAATTTAAGTTTCAGTGCAATCTATCTAAAATAAATTGGTTAAAATAAATGATAATTTGTAAAAAAATAAACATTCTGAACAAATTCAATTATTTACTTTACCTGTGTGCAGGAATTATTTCAGTGTTGATGGTTTGTGAACTATGTCAAAAGCACCATAGCTATGAAACACGTGTATTTTTAATATTGCAATGTTCCACAGAAATGATGCTGATGATAATTCTACACGATGATGAATTATTAGATATATTTCTAAATTTCATTTCCACCAACAATTCCACTACCAGTTCAAATGCGTTCGTAGATCCATATAAAAAGTATCTCTAAATTCTTTGCGCGTCTTATAAATGAGACTAGTTAAACATAACACTATTCCATTCAACAACCGTGACACATGTACTCAATTTTTCAAATTTTCGCAATTAAAATTGACTTCTACTGTTTATATTGTTGTTGTTGTACTTTTGAAAGTAGTTCGTAAGATGGCGACCATTAACCCAGAGATTGATTTATGAAATAAATCGTCTGCTGATCCAGAGTGCAGAATTTTGAACGATACTTAATATTTCCGGAGATCGACGGAAATACTGTGCAGTGGAATAGTTTCAATAATATGTGCAACCTTGACCTTTATCAAGGACACTGGTTTGCGGATTTCTGGTCCTAGATGTTTTGATGTATATGCAATTGTCATCAGTTGGTGTTTCGTGAAAACTGTGCTAGAAGAAAATGTCATCGGGCGCTTACGTTCACTCGGACGCGGACAAGCGGAAACAAATCAGTATCCGTGGAATTGCACCCGTGGAAAATGTGGCGAACGTAAAGAAGACTTTCAACCGTCACCTGCATTACACGCTGGTGAAAGATAGGAATGTGGCCACCCCGCGGGACTACTACTATGCACTGGCACACACTGTCCGAGACCACCTGACCGGGCGATGGATTCGAACACAGCAGCATTACTATGAAAAGGATCCAAAGGTATTAATAAACAACATTATGAAATTTCAACCATCTTGATTCACAACTTGCGCTCTAGGAAAAAGGGGATTAACGCATATGCTTAAAGCGTTGTCATCAGGGATCATATTTTCTTCGGTTTTGTCGGTCCTAGACCGATTGGGGTCATGAAAGACCGATTGAAAATCCCAAAGAGTCTGTCCGATTCTGTTTGCTAAAATTCCCATGTCATGAAATCGATGACGCAGTGCACATGCTAGCATACCCTAATTACATTCTTATCTCGATTAGGTGTGATAAACCATTCCAGGGCCCTCACACTACTTTGGGGGAAGGGGTCCGCAGCCCTTAGGAGGGGGAATTTTCGCCGCGTTTCCCTTTTTGGGGGATTTTTTTACTTACTCTCTCATTATTACATTTGTACATGTTTGCACTATATTCATTGCATTTTTCATAATTAAGCATGTTTGCTAAGATTAAATTGAAATAGAATTGAGATATAATAATCATGAGACACATCTTTCTATTAAAAAAAATAAAATAAAAAATAATTTTTTTTTTTATTTTTTTTTAGGGGGAATTTTTCCCCCCAAAAGGGGAAAAAAGTATACTTTTCAGGTGGGGGACTGCCGCCGAAATTGGGGACTGCCGCCGAAATTTAATAGATTGAGGGCCCTGCATTCACTGCAGTCTCTAAACCGGTCAGGACCAGTCTATTGCACGTCAGCCGACTAGTATCAGCGTATGACCCCAAACAACGAAGATTCGCGCGAATGTGTATTAGTCAAGCGTGAATAACCCAGTGTCAATATCAATCGATAATTTCACTGGCTTATACCTAGCACACTAATCGGTCCGTAATGTGTGCTCGTCCACGATTAAAATCGTTGACAGTTACTTCGAAGATTAAAACCTCGATGTTATCCTCGTGGAAATTGTGCACTTCATGCATGATAGTCAGTAAACTTTCATATAAACAAAGAAGAAAATCTGATATTGTGCAATAATTGTTCGCGGACCTTATACACTGAAAGCACGCGCTGTAACTAAACAATACATGCTGATACATTTTCCACCAGCGTAATAATCTGGCAATAAATGAATGAAAGTTGCGGTTTTGATTGACAGAACAGCCGAAAGTTATTTTTATGGGCGGAACTTCACATAAAATAGTACACAAGAAAAATAATATACATTGTATAAATCTTTAGTAAAAATCGTGTTAGAGTCGAAGTAATTCGTGTACTTTATTGTTTGTTGTTGAATAACCCACGACCGGAAGTTAAGATGCGTGGTTTTTAATCACTCGTGCTTCGCACTCGTGATTTAATCCCTACGCATCTTAACTATCGGCCGTGGTTTATTCGACAACAAACTATAATGTACACAAATTGTTTTTCAACTATTTGGTTTTATTATTGCCAGTAGCCAACCTACGCACAGACATTTGTTAGATTCAATGCATGTGTCTAAGCTATTATCGAGTCGACAATGATTTTAAACATCGGTATAGACTTACACAGATTAATAATATTGACAACGATGAAAAGTCAGATAAAACAGTTACCGAAACAACAATGAAATAGCTTATGATAAAACCAATTGAGAAAACTCGTATGTTCCGTTTAAAAAAATGCTTAAGGCAATTTAACTTGTACATTATTATACCCTCTTCATGAATGGCAAAATCAATGGTATATATTTTAACATAATTTGTCATAATTTCGGATAAAAATTTTCAGACACTTTTTCCCCATTTAAATCCAGACCGATTGATGTTGCTGGAAAATATGATCCCTGGTTGTCATATATTAGCATGTGCAGTCAACGCAGGCAAATCAGGGACAACACTTTCCGCTTTCGTTGAATGTTTCGTTTGAAAACGTCCCTTTTAGGAGGAAAGTGTTGACTTTAGACGTCGCAGATTAATATGGGGCAACAATTTACATGCATTCGTTTAGCCCCTTTTCCCACAGCTAGGCTACTACGTAAAGTTAAATTCCAGGATATGGAAAAATTGCAAAGGTTTTGTCACTCTGTTGTAAGATTCCATTATATGGAGCGTAGTCTAATTTTGATCACTTTGTTTACATCAAGAACGCAGCTCTCGTGATGACGACCAGTGTTTTTTTCCACCATTTTGGGAATGGGACCAGGTCCCTTTGGATTGGGAAATATGGCATACTTTTGTCTACAATTGCGAAATTTACATTGTTGATTTTATGCTTACAAGTACTTAAAAATTGACTGTAAAAGTGATTTCAGTATTATATTTTCTAAGGTTCAACTAATAGGGCTGGATTTGGAGATAAATGACATGTTAAGACATGACTTTTTTTTTGTAACCTTCAATTGGGAATTTTTAGGTCCCATTTGGGAAAAATGAATGTTTTTTTCCATTGGGAATGGGTCCCCATACCGGAGACAATGAGGGGCGATGCACATATGGGAAATTCCCCTTGCAAGCAATAAAAGGTTAACCTGAAAAAAAAGATTATGCTTTTTTCATTGAATGATTTGAACTATTTTTTTTGCGCTCAACATACTGCCAATTTGCTCTGGCGACTAGTTAGAACAACATGCCGCACCTGGCGCACCATCGAGGGTAAGAAATAATGTGTCGACAAAGTAATAAAGCAACAAATCAGTACCTTTTTGGTTAAAAATAGGGGGAACGTTTTGATAATTGGCACTATTGTTTTGTTTAACTCGCGAAATTTAAACTGCTGGAGTGGGGGCTATTTGCGAAAACTTAATTGACACATTTATGAAACTCAAGCTGTAAATCAGTTGAGCATTGAAGCGCTTACTTTGATGTTTTGTTAACAAATATCCAAAACTGATTGCTCACGCAAATAAAGTGTTTTTAAGTAACAATTTTATCAAGTATTGCATTCGTATTAAGAAACTAATTATTATGCTCTATCAGCGATTTTTTTTTGTCCTATTGAGAAAAGTACTCGTACCGGTCCAATTGGTAAAAATTGAGTCGTGAATACTTCGAAATTCGGAAAAATCGAGTCGTGAAAACCTTCAAATTGGGAAAAATGCGTCGTGAAATCTTCAAATTGGGAAATTAGTGTATTTGATTTTTTGCTTACAAATACCTTAAAATTGAGAATAACTGATGTCAAGTTGTTAATATTATATTTACTAAGGTTCTAGACATAGAGCTGCATAAGTAAATTAATTAAAGTTCATTAAAAAAAAAATTTTAGCTGCATTTGGGAAATATGTAATTTTTCCCAGATTGGGAACGTGCGGTTTTCGGGTACTTTACAAAGAAGGAAAAAAATCGCTGTCTATGGACACGTATGTTGTTTTTGTGAATCTGTCAGAAATATTTTTCCTTATCGCAACAGGTGATAATAAACACACTTAACTTTTAGTTATCTTAACAGGAACAAATTCAGGTTGTGTCCACTACTGCCAAGTACAAATCACTGTAACTGGATATTGTGCTTTAATTTTGAGGATAAATAGAATTGTTTGTTTGCACATGTACCTTTCAATCTAATTATAATGAACACATTATTGTTATTCACATAATTTCAGTTATTATCTGAAAACAAAGCAGACAATATTGGATATTTGGTTGTCACATATATATACCGACTGAGTTAATGTTTAAAACACAAATATTCAGGTGTTCAGTGATAATTGTCCAAAAGAATGACAAAAGAGAGTTCAAAACTAGCAGGGGTTTTCCTAGCCATTTTCGAAAAAGGAGTCTAGTCATGGCAAACTTGGGAATTTTTTATCGAAATGCATGCATCGATTGTTTTCATTCTTTATAAAGTACCCTTAAAAGGTACTTTCCCAATTGAAGAAAAACTACAAAGACCCGATTGCTGTCTGAAAATTTCCCAAAAGGAAGGCAAATTCCTTTAATTTTGTTCCAAAAGTGCATTATCTCCAAGTTAACAAATAAAATGAGCACTGACACTGAACTTTTCAAGCCAAAATGAATGTAATTTAATATTTGAGTTGATTTTTATGTCCCCCACCACTATAGTGGGGGACATATTATTTTTGCCCTGTCTGTGGGTTGGTTGGTCTGTTGGTTTGCGCCAACTTTAACATTTTGCAATAGCTTTTGCTATACACAATGTATTGGATATAGCAACTTGATATTTGGCATGCATGTGTATCTCATGGAGCTGCACATTTTGAATGGTGAAAGGTCAAGGTCATCCTTCAAGGTCAAAGGTCAAATATATAGCTTCAAAGCGGCGCAAAAGGGGACATATTATTTCTGACAAACACATATCTTGTTGCTTTTGGTTTCAAGCAATTAAAAAAAACTATAATGACCAATTGGAAGATTTTAAGTTGCAAATTTTCCGAATTTAAGTGCTTTTTGCGCTAATTTTTCCCAATTGGTATGGTACAGGAACTTTTCCCAATTAGGGAATAAAAACGCTGGCATGTCTACTGATTTGGGAAAAACTTATTTAATATAACTCTTTATAATAATTCAAATAAGGAGAGTAAAATAGTATAAATAAAAGTTATATACATTTTTTTAAATGTTTATGAAATAAATTTGAGACATAAATAGCATAAGACACTAGTCTTTATTTCTCTAAAAAAAAATCAACAAAAATAGAAGCAGGAATATTTTTTTACAATTTCAGTTTTTGATCAGGGCCATTTGCTTTGGGATTAGGTCAGTGTTTTACGGCCTTTTAAAATAGCAGGAAAACCTCTGACAAGAACCAATATTCTTCATGAATTCGTTTGTGACATTGATGTTTCAAAATATGTAAATTATAATTATGTTTTAAACAATTTGAATTTTACTTCAAATCTATCTTTAAACTAGAAATGGCGCGGCAGAGGCCGACGCGTATCCCCACGCCGAATGTTTGACCTAGGTGTGCCCCAGGGTTGGTAATGGGGCCATGCATAGCTGAGATTGACCGTATTGTCATAAGAGAAGTTCATCATCAATTAGAAGTGAATTGGTGTAGAAATGAAGAAGTTATAGTAAAAGGCAATTTTGGGTGGGTGTGACATATGTGGGCAGGGCGCCCCAGGGTTGGTAATTGTGCCATGCATAGTTGAGATTGACCGTATTGTCATAAGAGAAGTTCAGTATCAATTTGAAGTGAATCGGTGTAGAAATGAAGAAATTATAGTAAAAGGCAATTTTGGGCGGGTGTGGTCTATGTGGGCGGGGCCCCAGGGTTGGTAATGGGGCCATGCATAGTTGAGATTGACTGTATTGTCATAAGAGAAGTTCAATATCAATTTGAAGTGAATCGGTGTAGAAATGAAGAAATTATAGTAAAGGCAATTTTGGGTGGGTGTGGTCTATGTGGGCGGGGCCCCAGGGTTGGTTATGGGGCCATGCATAGTTGAGATTGACCCTAATGTCATAAGAGAAGTTCAGTATCAATTTGAAGTGAATCCGTGTAGAAATGAAAAAATTATAGTAAATGGAATTTTTTGGTGGGTGTGGCCTATGTGGGCGGGCGCCCCAGGGTTGGGATTGGGGCCATGCATAGTTGAGATTGACCCTAATGTCATAACAAAAGTTCAGTATCAATTTGAAGTGAATCCGTGTAGAAATGAAAAAATTATAGTAAATGGAAATTTTTGGTGGGTGTGGCCTATGTGGGCGGGGCGCCCCAGGGTTGGGAATGGGGCCATGCATGGTTGAGATTGACCGTATTGTCATAAGAGAGGTCCAGTATCAATTTGAAGTGAATCGGTGTAGAAATAAAGAAGTAAATGTAAAATAACCTAAAAAAATGAGTGATAATTTCTGACGCGGCCCCACCCCAACCGCTATAACTTTTGACCCAGGGGTCAGATCAAAATTCCAAATAGTGCAGGGTCGCACATATGCTCATAGCTACCATGTGTGTAAGTTTCAAGGTTCTAGTGCTTTTAGTGTAGGAGGAGATAGTGGCCAGGACGGACGGACAGACAGACAGACAGACGGACGGACGGCGGAGATAACCACAATATCCCCACCTTTTTTTCAAAAAGCGTGGGGATAATTAACATGGTACAGCATTTCTATTATGTACACATTTGTTTTGCCACTGCACTGGAGTTTGCCTCCCATCTAAAATGTATAAGGCTTAAAGCTTCACCATTAAACTAGGGTAGATATACAGTGATTTTTTTCACCCATTTAGGAAAGGGTCCGGTACCCATGCCATTGGGAATTTTTCGCATTGTGAAATCACCAAATTGGGAAAAAACGAGTCGCCAAATCTTCCAATAGGGAAAAATCAAGTTGTGAACTGAACCAATTGAAGAATGTATTTTAATGACTTTGTTTAACTTTTGTCAGCTTTAAATTTCACAGGAAACTGGGAAAGCAACATAAACTTTTATTCACAGTCTTGCACAAACAACAACATGCTATCGTAACACAGATTGTTACAGACAGAGTTCTCTGTTTATAAAGACTTTGTCATCAACAGTTTCAAGTATCGTAGGACTTGTACAAATAGCTTCCTCATGTTCATCGTCAATCTGCATTTGGCTACTGTCATCTTTGACAATTTGTGTTGCAGTGTACTGAGAGGAATAGGTGGACGAAACAGAAGCCAAACTTTTTACGAAGCCAAAATCGCTAAACAAATTGCTTTTGACTTCACTAGGCTTTAATTTCTTTCTGTAATACTTACTATTGTTACTCATGGCAAATATTGCCGGAAGCGTAAGAAAATTCAGACTGGTTTATATTTCGCAATAAAATACACGTTTTTAATGTACGAATGGTACGTTAAATGTTTAAACCAGTCAATGATTGAGAAGTCAAATCGTCCGCAAGTTAAAACGGTCTTGAAATAGGCGTTTTCGAGGGTTTGTTTACTCTATTTTGATTGGGATTTTTTGTATTTTTCGGAAATTGGGAAAGGTCCGGTTAATTTTGGAACGGGTCCGTAGGTCATTGGGAACGCGTCTGTTTACCTGACCCGTCCAAAGAAGGAAAAAGATCACTGATATAGAAAGCAGAGCTCAGTCCGACTTGAACAATTATGCTCCTGTTATGGATGCATTTCATTTTCAATGCATTGTGGCATCTTCAATTGAAATAAAACATTTTCATTTAAAGTGAAGTATCTAGTATGGTAAATAGATTTTTTTTTACTAAGTTACGTTGTAATGTCAGCGTTGTTTTTTTTTTTCAACATTTTGGAAAAGGGACCTGGTTGCTTTGGATTGGAAAAATTCTAGGTGTTTGACTAAAATTGGAAAAATAGTGTTGTTTTGCTAAAAAATGCTTCAAAATCTAAAATAAAGGTGTTTTCAGTTTAACTTATATAGATGGGAGATGAACAAAATGTTAAGATTAAAAAAAACATTTTGTTTTGCAGAGTTTTTTTTCCTCCTTTGAGACCCGTCGAATATCAGCCCTTTCCCCTAGACGAATTTTCCCCTCTTACAGAGATTTTCCCCAAAACAAATCTATTTTTATTTTTATTTTTTGGAAACCTTTTATAATTGATTATCAAGTTCACCTGATCCAGTGTAAAAAATGGAAAAATATTGCACAATAATTCATCTTTTGCCTTGAATTTGTTTTAAAAGCAGTAAAATATGTTAAATTGATTACCGGTATTTAAGACTTACCTTATTTCCCCCAAAATCCGGCGTTTCGTTTTTTCCCGTTAAAAAAGACCTGGCCCTTTCCCCAAAATCAGATTAAAAAAACCTGGTTGTGGAAACCTGTAATTGGGAACTTCCCTTTTGGGAAAAATATATACTTTTTTCCATTGGACTTATAGGGCTTATTGCCGGACCCGATTTTGAAGGGGAAAAAAAGAATGTCTGTGAATTCTTGTCACAGTGGTTGCAGTGCTCCAGATAACATGCGTAAAGGCGTAAAAACGAATAAAATTTCTTAAATAATGATTTAGATTTAAAATCTTTGCGTAAAGTTACGCATTGAAAAAATAAAACACAAATTTGTCATTTTCGAACGTGCGTAAAACTTCCAGTAGCAAATTATATACGGTAAACATTTCATCCCGGTTCTTACTCGTCGAGGCGCTCAATTAAAACTACAACTTTAAGTCAACGTCACTCAAGCGTTTGCTGTGAGGAAGGGCCACACTTAAGAACGGTCGAAAGGCCAAACAGTCTTGATTCTGTTCTCCTGGTATTACAGGCGAGTCATTACTGTTTATTGTACCTTTTTAATTACACTTATCGTAATTTTTATACACAAGTAATATACAATATACCTATTCAAAATGTCATTAAAATTAAATGTTAAATATATATTTTTGATATGACTTTAACGGCGACCAAAATGCCTTATGACCTAAGTCGAAGTGTCAGTTACTGTTTTAAATAAAAAATCAAAATGGCCGACCGAAGCGGTGTATCGAAGCGTGGAAGGCAAAAAAAGCAAGATGAGCAAGATAGATGTGGGGTCTTTTGAGCCAGAAAAAGCTGTCCGATTATGGGAAAGCAAGAAACGGAAAAGAAAGCCAGGCTTTTCCAAGACTATAAACCAAAATGTTGGATTGTTGATGTGTCAAAAACAATGCATACAAATTCTTAGGTAATATAGTGTTAAGAATTAATTTTATATAGGGGGTAAAATAAGAATTAATTTTCGAAATAGGGAGTTAATAAGAATTTGACCAAATTTTTATCTGGAGCTCTGAGTGGTTGTGTAGCTGTGTTTCAAATAACACTCATTGACTTAATAAGACTGATTTAATATTATTATATCTTATGCATATAGCGAGGAATTTTTGCTTTGGTGAATATTAAAGTTTCAAATTATTTTTCCAACATACAGTAATAGACAGACAGAATATTGTCAAATATTTGTGCTACAAATGATAGAATTTGAATAAAGATAAAGTCAAATACAATACATGACTTATATTTCCTGTCATTAAAACATGCAAGCAATAATAAACCATTAGTAATCATTAGAAAGAAAGTATTGCATGTTGTATGAATAAACAATTCTTTTCCTATCTACCCACTTTTTTTAGCTTGGGTTGTGGGAGCGGAAGCAAACAAAATTTAAGTTCTAGCCTCACAGATAAACATGGATATTAACATCATTCCATAAAAAAGATTCCAAATTTGTCTCTTAGCTAATTGACTATAACACTGACTGACTGACATGTTACCAACTGTGGAAAATCACTTGCCAGAATTTTAAGCTGGCTTCAATTTAAGTCAACTCTTGCTTAACCAGTCACAAAGCTAATTGAAAGCTGTAACCAATCTTTGAGGTTTGTAATTCGGTCAGCAATACAACATTCTGATGTAAATGAAGTAACTGTTGGGAAAAGTCCAATATAAGCAGCATGTTCACAGGTGTGAGCAGCCACAATGCACTCTGTAGTTGGCAGTCAATGTCAACCATGCATTAGTACGAGATTTGCATTCTGAAATATCAAATGCAGCGCTTTTGTTCTTTTGCACACCGAAAATAATCTTTCAGTTAATATTAAATTACAATCTTTAACTTAAATTTCAAATCTAATAATGATGAAAATTGATAAAATTTATTTATGTTCCGGAATTGGTTCTATTTTACTAAACCCTTTACCACTCAGATACGCATGTTGACGCATTTGAAGTCCCTTAGAAAATCACAATAAATTTAAGACCTTTCTTTCGAGATTCAAGTTTCTAAGGCTTTATTTCCGACCCCGCAGAGTTGACTGTTCTGGTTTTAGGCTAGTTGCATATAGCCATTTACGTCATGCTTCTGAGCTGGCAAGAAATAAGTGTATTGCACAATACATGTGTTGTATGCTTCAGCGTGTGTACTACCTCTCCCTGGAGTTTTACATGGGTCGCACCCTGTCCAACACGATGGTCAACCTCGGCATCCAGAGCTCATGTGACGAGGCTATGTACCAGGTACGGAAAACTGGGCTTAATGCATGTGTCTTCTCAGAATAGCATGTGCAGTCTGCACAGGCTAATCAGGGACAACACTTTCTGATTTTCCAGAACGCAGCTCATATAAATGGTCCATGCTCTGTGAAAAAGGGGTTTAATGCATGTGCGTAAAGTGTCGTCCCAGATTAGCCTGTGCAGTCTGCACAGGCTAATCAGGGACTACATTTTCTGCTTTTATGATATTTTTCGTCTCAAGAATATTTTTTTAACAAAATTTTAGTTTAGGCAGAAAGTGTCATCTCTGATTGGCCTGTGCTGACTGCACAGGCTTATCTGGTACGACACTTCAAGCGAATATATCAAACCCCCTTTTCACAGAGCGCGGCCCATATATATTGTGTTTTTGCTCTCAGCTTGGCCTGGACATTGGCATCCAGAGCTTTACATCTCACCCTGATGGGAGCCCAGTGCAAAAAAGGCTCTTACGTTATATGCGACCAGCGCAGCTCCTGACCAGCCTTGGCATTTGGGCAGTCTGGTCAGGAGCTACTCTGTCGGCTAATGAGACTTAAGAGAACCTTGTATAGTGGACTTGTTAGATCTTTGCAGGCAGGTTTGTAACTATGTTGGCCACATATGGCATAAGACCTATTTTTGCTTAATGCGGCTCTTGGGTTATTCAATGTTGAGCTTTGGATTTTAATGATAATTGGTAAATACTAATGTGTCTGAAAAAGACCAAAAAATTGAAGAAATAGTTATTAGAAGATCTCTCAAATTAGGCTGATGTTTGTGCTGAAATAAAAGAAGCTTGGGGAAAAGATTCTATATTATGTGATATGTTATCAATATTTCTGAATAAGTGTGTTGACTCAGAGGATCACTAAGTCGTTCCTTGTGGAGAAAAAAAAAGTAAAAAAAATATAGAGTGGTAAATAATGGTTGATAACAGTGATAACATTATAATATATGATCTGTTCTTGACATTCAATTTGGTAAATAATTGTTGATAACAGTCAATGTGGTTTGTGATATGGGCCTCACCCTGGGAAAACAGGGTCCAGTGCATGTGAGTAATGTCCAATATTAGCCTGTGCAGTCTTCACAGGCTTATCAGACACGTCTGTTTCTCCCTTGACTAGATTTTTATAAGAAGAGACCTCCTTTAAACGAAAAATACCAATAAAACAAAAAGAGTTGTCCCTGATTAGCCTGTGTGGACTGCACGTGTAAATATGTTGTGCATTTTTCTCAGCTTGGTCTTGACTGTATTGAGGTGTCAATTACTGGTAAATAATGGTTCATATAAGTTATAACATTTAATAAATATATGTTATTTGCTTGTAATTAAATATGAACGCACAGGCCAACCGGAGACAACACTTTTTGCTCATGCATTAAGCCCCATTTTCCAAAGCGAGTCTCATATTTGTTATGATATTTGTATGCTGTGCCTTGTTTCTCAGCTGGGCCTGGACATTGAAGAGTTGGAGGAGATTGAGGACGACGCCGGCCTTGGAAACGGGGGTCTGGGTCGCCTGGCAGCCTGCTTCCTCGACTCCATGGCAACCCTTGGCCTCGCCGCATATGGTTACGGCATACGCTACGACTATGGCATCTTTGCTCAGAAGATTGAGAACGGTTGGCAGGTAGGGCAGTTTGTTTATGTGTGCCGGGCTCTGTGAAAACTGTGTTAAGTGCATGTACGTAAAGAGTTGTCGCAGTTTAGCCTGTGCAGTCCGCACAGAATAATCAGGGATGACGCTTTCCCTCTAGATGTGTTTTTTTTTTTTTTAGAGACTTTCCTGAAAAGAAAAATTCCATAAAAGCGGAATTTGTCGTCTCTGATCAGCCTGTGCTTACTGCACAGGCTTTACTGGGATGACATTTTATGCGCATGCATTAAGCCCAGTTTTCCCACATTGTAGCTCAGTTGTTGAGTAGGATCACAAAGATAACTAGATGGTGGGATGTTTGGGTGTGTGGATGTGTGTATTGTAAACTTCATCAAGTCATACAATGCTTGCAAAACTTAGTATTGGCACTAACTTATCCAAATAGTGGATAAAAACATTATATACGGCAAAGGAACTAGACCTATAATTTTATGATGACAACCTTCACAGGGTGCAGAATCAATGGGGTTTTCAGGGGTTTACACATGGGCTGGACAGAATGTAATCACACCGTTAAGAACTTTATTTTTGCAAATTTCTCAATTTATTGAAATACATTTGCAAAAATGTATAGTGCATTAAAGACAGTTTTTCTTGGAGTTTGTGCAGATATCTTAAGGTATAAGAATTAATCCTTGAATACGTCTGAAATCGGTGACAAAATGTTACGTTGCGTGAAAGATAACCGGCCATTAACCATGTACAACGTATTCAGTAAAAATAATTTTTTTGAACAAGAACACATGCTTTTTAAATAAAGTAATTCTGATGTATTTCACATTACCATAAGCAGCATGAAAATCGGCCTTTTATGCACTAGTTGCAGGGTTCTCAATAACTTTTGAGCCAACAGGCCAAAATGTGAAACCAACAGGCCTTCTAGGGGGTTCCGGGGGCATGCTCCCCCTGAAAAGTTTAAAATTGAGCGCTTGATTTCCTTCATTTTGGGCCATTTTATTGCTATTTTAATGGTCAACCAGGCACTTAAATTTGAGCATTTTTGTGCATTTTATGAATTTTAGCTTTTTTAACTAACAAAAGATAAATGAAAAAGCTCTTGGATTGGGAATGGGGCTGAAATTTTGCCCTACAGGAATGGGCGGAAAAGGCCTGATCGTTTGTCTACCATGCACATTTAGCGTGACACTTCTAGTTTGAAACGTAACTGAATTAAAACAAACTTTCACAACAAAAACTTTGCATTAACACAAAAAACGTGATGAAAAGAACGTCACAATATTTGACTGCTTTTTGACCGATTCCAATTTGCGCCTTTTCATTGTTGTTGTTGTTGTAATTCTGATACGCTGTCGAATGTAGCTATTGACTCTTAGTGCTAACAAGATTTATGACATTTGCAATGTTAGACTGAACCGCGTGTCTAATGATACAAAGGTCATTATTATGTCTCGAAAAATCAAACCAGTCAAAAAACGCGCGTTAAGGGAGATAATCAAACGACTTCTTTGCTTAATAGCAAAAAAGGAGCAAAATTACCGAAAAGACGCGCACATTTTGAAAAGTGAATTGCCAATTTTCCGAATCTGAGCGATTTTCAACCGGCCAAAATCTGATTTCAAAGGCCAGCGGCCGGCTCTTATTGAGAACCCTGAGTTGAAATTCTTACGAAAACTTGTTAAAGAAAAGTTATTTGAAATAAAGCACTGCTTACCGTCGTGTTAAATTCTTTTAAGTTAAAAAGTGGAACCCCAATAAGTCACGTGATCCTGCACCTTGTACATAATAAATACATTATTTTAATGTTTCATTTAAACATCTTTATTATGCAGACATGATTGTAGTGTTCCATCTATATTTTACATGTATGTTATGTGTCTCCCTTTTAACTTCTTGAAATAATTTTGTAATGAAAAAATTCTAAAGCTGCGTTAATGAACACACATTTTATTGTTTACAGATAAAGTATAATATGTACACAGAAATGAACAGCAATTAAAAGTATTTAAAAAATAAATTATATTAATCATTTAAATAAGCAAATCAAGCTTTATAGCAACCATGCTTGAGACTTTGATCTTTAGGCTTTTTTCTTGCCTGATTAAAATATCTTCCGTCAAATATGAGATTCATTCTCGTGTAAAATCAGGTGGATGTGAAATTCATAACACAAAGAAATAATTTTCATGGGAAGAAATGTAAATCACATTGATTTGTTCAAGAAGTATCTTAGAAGAAGAGTACGTCCTTTTGTGATATAGATCAATATTAAATCACTTTATTGGCAGCTGAATCATACAGACAAGATTTTGTTTGTGAAATTGTTCTCTAAACCTGAAGCCAATAACTGCATGAAGGTCATTGTAAATTACACCCTAAGTATACTATGTTCTTGTATTAAATCATTGTCAAGTGGTAACAAGGAAGCCATTAAATGTATTTGTCCACTTCTCATTTAATGGCATTGTGACAGTTTTCCCCTGGCTAAATGGCTGTGGTATTTAGAGGTCAGTCCCTCTGTGACCATCTCATTCATTCAAAGGTCAGGCTGGATAATAGTTGAGAGTTAATTATTGCAAACTGTCATTTTTTCCGAAGGTAATTGGCACACTTGCAAAAACAATTTCCGATGTGCATTTAAAAAACAACATTTGTTACATTTTTGTTTAAATTATCACTTGTACAAAGTTAAAACTTTTCTATGATTCCCCATTTGGAAAGAAACTTTCCTCATCTGCTTTTGTTTTAGGGTTAAGAGTTGTTCTTATACCAGTATTTAAGACTTGCTCTGGGAAAACGTGGCTTGATGCATATGCGTTAAGTGTTGTCCTAGATTAGCCTGTGCAATCTGCACAGGCTAATCATGGACAGCACTTCAGCCTTAACTTGACTTTCACTTACAATAGACCTGCTTTAAACAAACAATATCATACATGCGGAAAGTGTTGTCCCTGATAAGCCTGTGCAAACTGCACAGGCTAGTCTTGAAAACACTTTACGCACATGCATTAAGCCCCGTTTTATTAGAGCCAGGCTCATTTTGTTTTTATTTCTTTCAAACACAGGAAGAATTGTGGTATCTGTTTATAAACACACTTAAAATTCCTGTACCAAAACTGGTTAATCAACTGCATCAATTTGTAAATGTATTCACAAATTCTGAATAGCATTTTCACCAAATACCAGAGTACAAGCGGATCATTTTTGTAGATATGAAAGTCGGTCAGGTATGAAGCAGTATGCCAAAGTAATATTACCCTATTGATACAGACCTGGTTTAGGATTGTGTATCTTCTTCTTTAATCATACATGTTTTAAATTATCCGTTTGTAAATTTCTTTAGCAACCTGATGATGTTCAAAGGATATTGAATTTTGCATAATTTTACATTATAACTAAGACATGAATATTTTATATAAATGGTATAAATGTGACTTTGTATTATATGATCACATATTACTATTTTGTAATATATATATATATAGGCACTAGCAGATGGGAGGGGTGTACATAAATTGTTTGGCCATACATATTTGCACATGTCAAAAAAGGAATCCTATGCTGACAATCAGTTTGGATTGTATGTGTGTTATCTCCCAGAAAGGCGGAGGGATATAAAATTTGAGTTGTCCCTCAGTCCGTCCATCTGTGACAAACTTTTCAGGGCTATATCTCAAAAACTATATAAGATATCAACCTGAAAATAGGTGAATAGTTATCAATGAGGCAAAGTGCCATGCATAAGAACCATAAACCTACATTTTTTCAAAGAAGAGTTATTGCCCTTTGTTATGTGGTGTATCTTTAGGGCCTTATCTTAGAGACAAACCAAGATTTCAACATGAAACTTCATGGGTGTACTGATAGCAATGAGGAGAAGTGCCTTGCCTAAAAACTATAACCCTACATTTTCTTAAGTAAGAGTTATTGCTCTTTGTTATTTTTGTATGATTTTACTTTTCAGGGCTATATCTTAGATACAATACAAGTTTTCATCATGAAACTCCATGGGTGTCTAGAAGTCAATAGGAAAAAGTGCCATGTGCAAGAACCATAACCATACATTTGTTTAAAAAACGAGTTTTTGCCCTTGGTTGTTTTCATATGATGTATCTTTTCACGGCTTTATCTCAGATACAATACCAGATTTGAACACGAAACTTCAAGGGTGTATAAATATCCATTAGGAAAATTGCAATGCATAAAAACAATTAGGTACCCTGCACTTATTTTTTATTTTTTAGACTTTACTGTATATCAAAGGATTTGCATAAATCAATAAACAACATTTATTTGGCGGGGATATCAATTCAATTAATCAGCTTATTAATCTGCGAAGAGCACTCAGTTAAAATAGTATAATAAAATGTTGGGCTACATTAGCAGGGGCAACTGTGTCATAATATATGACACAGTGTAGCATTCTGCAAGCTCAACAAGTATTTCCGCAGTACATTAGCTGTCAGTGTTAATAGATAGATGTGTACCAAGGCTTGACAGCATTACTTCATCACCACTATGGGTAACCTCTGTGGTTCTGTATAATATTTTGTTGATATAAGCCTTGCTCTGGGGAAATGGGGTTTAATGCATGTGCATAAAGTTTTGTCACAGATTAGCCTGTGCAGTAGGCACAGGCTAATTAGGGGTGACAATTTCTGCCTTTACAGGAATTTCTCTAAGAAGAAACCAAAAATACCATAAAAGCAGGAAGAGTCACACTATAAGCACATTTATTAAACCCTGTGTACCTACAGCATGGGCTTATATAATTTTGTATCAAATGTACTAGACCCGTTTCATACATGCCGTTTTGGAGAAAATTGCCGCATTTTTTAAATATTGTTTGGCCGTTTGACATTGTGGCTGAATACCTTTAAAAAACTAAAAAACTATTTTTAAAAGATTTGTCTTTCCAAGTATTTTAAAGTACAGTACAGCCAAAGCGGAACAAACGTATTTCGCGATCCGCGGCGGCAAGGCGAAACGAGTCGATGCCGCGTCAGTCATTGAAGCCGCGTCAGTATGCGGCGGCAAGTCGCATTACGCCGCGAAACTTCGCATCTGTCCGCCGAGGCATGCCGCTATCCGCGACATGATGCCGAGTCGATGCGCATCATGAAATAAAAAATCTTTTTTTAAATTATTAGTTACATATAGTTAACAAATTTTGAAAGAACGATTATAATAATAATTAAAATCATAATAAATTTATTGTGCGCGGATTGTATTAGCATATACATGTAAGCATAGTTAATGTGTCTGGCCAATTGAGTTTGTTTCCCGCTCGTAGTGTATGTATTTTACACATAAACAAGGTCACGTAATTATGTTTTCGCACATACAAGTGGTAAAAGGCTCCAGCATATGGTGGATTTATAAATTAATTGCATGTTGATTTTGCAATTAAATTTAAGCTGAGAAAATTAGCAGTATGAAGCCACATCAATAATCAAGACGGTGACGACGTATTTGTTGTTTTGTTAATTATCAGCTTATTAAAACTATTGTTTGAATATGCGTATATAAACACGTTTTATTTTGTTCATATTATACAGTTAATATCGCTACTAATTACCCGATAATCCCGTATATTCCAGTTTTAAAGCAAATGCTGGTAAATATTTACGATACACAAACATTCTCGATATTTCCTTAAGTATCAAATACATTTTGGCATTGGTTACTATTTATAGAGATGATGAAATAACGTTTAATTGGGGCGGGTTTTTTTCCACTGAACACGTGATTTACGCCTGACGTGATGTTCATGTATTTATACAACACAAAATACACCCAAACTTTCCAAACGACGTTCTACACGTCTGCATAATTTTCGCGCGCTTTTTATGAAACAAAGGATATTTTAGCACTGTTTATTTGACGCTAGAATTTGTCAAAGGTCGCGTTAACATTAAAATTCGGAAGTGTGTTTCGGATTACAAATATAATAATGATAATGATAATCGAACGAAACATTAACAGTTGCGCGTAATTAATTCTACGCTACACATACATGTATGTACATGTAGGTGGATATCTTTTCACTCGATCCGCCGCGTACGTATGCGGCGGATTTACTCCGCGAAAGTACGCGAGGTTAACACAGACTCGGCGTCGTTGCGCGGATCGATGCCGAGTGCCACGGCGATACGCCGCGTGAACACACGATTCGGCCGCCGCGTACTAATAATCTGGCCGTGGCGTAGCCGCGGATTATGTTTGTGCCGCGTTAGCTGTACTGTAGGTTAAGCCTTCACACCTTCTTAAGTCATAGGAACAAATGCAAGATTTTAATATTACACTTTTTTCTTTTAAAGTTTGAAATGCTACAGTTAAAATGTTTGCAAATCTTCCAGATTGCAGTCTGTTCAAGGCAAGATGAATAGCTAGCATGAATCAATGATTTGTTAAAACATAAGCAATTGATGACAAATAAGTGCAGAATTAATAGTTAGGGTTTTATAAACTATTTTCTGTTAGTTTTAATAGATTATTCTGAAAATTCTATGTTTTGTGATTTTTTGGTTAACAAGGGGTTACACTCTTTCAAAAAAATGTTACTGGAATTTAAACCCAAAACTTGTACTATGATAATACTGGATGAAATGCACAAATTCTCTAAAATATTTTCTTCACAGCTGCCTAAGATTTAAATTTACTTTGAACTAAATGCAATTATTTTTAACATCTTTAGACATTTATATAAACATTTTATGACTTAACAACAAATAAAGGCAAATAAATTTACATATCAGTTAATTCCTTACTAACGTGACCATTTTAGGCAGGCACCCTAGCAACCCTGATTTGTTTATATTGTCCTATCAATCTGTTATGTCATCATTTGTACCTAATAAATGTAAAATAAGTAAATGAAATGATAGTGTTAAACTAAAAGACTGATTAAAACAGATTTTTTTTCAAAATTATTGGCATTTTATATAAAATGTCCAATAATTGCCTATATTTTTTCAAAGTTTGTATAAAATTGACATTTTTTAAACAAACACACAATTTCTAAATAAAAGTAATGAATTCAAGTTTTATCAGATATATGTCATAATTTCCATTATAAGTGGGTGATCAAGATATAGGAATTGATGAAACTATCGACAGAAGGATAAACTGAAATTTGAATTGGGGGTTTATTTGTTGTTGGCCTGTCTGTCTGTTATTCTGTCTCCAAACGTTAACCTGAAGGTTAAAGTTTTGCAATAACTATTTTTTGTGTTCTTGGTAGGGTGGCATATAGCAGTTGAACTGTCAGTTAGTCCGTCCGTCTGTGACTGTCTGTCCGTACGTCCGAAAACTTTAACATTGGCGATTACTTTTTCGATATTGAAGATAGCAACTTGATATTTGGCATGCATGTGTATCTCATGGAGTTGCACATTTTGAGTGGTGAAAGGTCAAGGTCATTCTTCAAGGTCAAAGGTAAAAAAAACAAATCCAAGGGAAGTAACAAGCTTTAAAGGGAGATAATTTATATTTATCATTTGGCAGGTACAGAGCATTTTTACAAGGGAAGTAATATCTTTATTATATTCCTTTAAAAAATATTACCCCATGTAAAAATTATCTGTACCTGCCAAATGATTTTTTTTTTAAATAAATCAAAGCGGTGCATTAGGGGGCATGGTGTTTCTGACAAACACATCTCTTGTTTAAATAGTTTTCATGCAGCATGGCATTTAAAGGTCTGAAAGTTTAATGTCTCGACTTTCATCATTGCATTATTTCGGCCTGTTAAATCCAATCAGAAAAGAGCTTTTAAATGTTATTAAGACCATTGTAAAGCAAGATAATTAAGTGCAACTTTTTGTTTACTGCCGATTTGTGACATCACGAGTTTCCTCTTTTGTTGATTCTAAAGCTTTTCAGAAATAGCATGACTTTTCTGAAAAGCTTTATTAGCAAACTAAACATTCATAATACATTTTTTATTACAAACCCAATATTCAACATGCTTGTGGATGAGCTTAAGTTTCTGGCTGTCAAGAAACTACTCTTAAATATTTCACAGAAATTTTGCTGGGCTGATAATCTGAAAAAATTCTTACATGTGATGTTTTGTTTTAAACTGGAGAAGAAGTTGCCAGGGGTTTTGCAGGTTTATTACAACATGGTGAACATGCTTATACAATTTATGAAAGTGCTTGTTTTAGAAGTTTCATTTATGGTGTGTATTATAACGTTCCTTTAAGAAAGAAAAATGACTAAACATATTTAAAAAACTTTAAGGACCAGTGCCTTGTTTTACTATCTTCTTACAAAATCATTGAATTAAGGAGTTCAAACATATTTTTAGAATTTTATTAATTACAGATTGTAAAATTTCTGTAATATATTTTATAATGTGTTAACGAATCAATAAATCATATGAAATAATATTATCCCTATAATACTTATAAGTCTAGTAAAATAGTGGAAAACTTATAATGAATTTACATTGTGCGTATTTATATTAAGTAGCTTATTTTTGTTTCATTTTCAATTTAGAAAAATCTGTGCGACTTGCTAAAGACTAAAAAGTAACCTGCAAGGGATTATTGCAACTTTCTCAGTCTTATTATACTTAATCCAACCCATTTAGCTCACTTTTTTGACGTAGCTGTCCAACCAAGGTTTTGACCTTTCTTGACTTTTGTAATATCCAATCTTGCGAAATTTTCCTGCCATTAGACCCAATATAAAAATGGGAATACCAAAAGTGCATGGACTAGAAATCTTTCCATTAAAAAAATTTGAAGAGATAATTTATTTGGACACATATTTTGTGTTGTATAGCATCAACAAAATTCTCATTTTGCATGGGCTAATTCAAAAATTATTGAAATGCTAAATTAAGTTTTTGCAACAATTTAAACTGAGTGTTTAGTGTAAAACTACTTTATCTTCAACAAAAATGCTAATTGGGTACAACAGTTTCACTCAACTCAACACTCTAAATCAATACAGTTTTTGCAAACTTTTTTATATTTGGCACATTGTCACCACAAGAGTGTTTACATTTAAATGTCCTCATATTTAACATTTACTACCATTTTGCATTATGCACATGTTGAATTTTTTATCATATAAGTGTTGTTGTTCCCTATCCTGATATGATTTAAAAAAACGTTAGGGACAACCCAATACACACTTACCTTAGCCCCCATTTACCTAGGGCGAGGATTATAGACCTAAACAATATTGTGTTTTATTGTATGCGTTAAGTTGGGTTTTCCCAGAGTGCGCCACATATTTATTAACCAGGTTTTCCGAAGGAAAAAACTGGTTTTTAGATTGGCATATGCGGGCGGGCTGGCTGGCGGGCGGGCGGAACAAGCTTGTCCGGGCCATAACTATGTCGTTCATTGTCAGATTTTAAAATCATTTGGCACATTTGTTCACCATCATTGGACGGTGTGTCGCGCGAAATAATTACGTCGATATCTCCAAGGTAAAGGTCACACTTTGAGTTCAAAGGTCAAAAATGGCCATAAATGAGCTTGTCCTGGCCATAACTATGTCATTCATTGTGAGATTTTAAAATCATTTGGCACATTTGTTCACCATCATGGGACGGTGTGTCGCACAAAAGAATCACGTCAATATCTCCAATGTCAAGGTCGCCACGACTAAAAATAGATTTTTTTTTAAAACAAACTTACAAAGGGGTTTAATTTTGTTTGTTCATTTCAAAAGTTCAGTTTGAGTTTTCTCCCTTTATCAGATTTTTTTTTCACAATGAAAACCTGGTTTTGTGACAATTTTGTCCCTTGTTGTTAGTATTTTGACACCTATTCTGGGGTTGTGTTCGCAGATTGAGGAGCCAGATGAGTGGCTCAGATACGGTAACCCGTGGGAGAAAGCAAGACCTGAGTACGTACTGCCAGTCAACTTCTTCGGACGCGTAGAGGAAAAGGACGGCAAGAAAAAATGGGTGGACACACAGGTAGGCAGGAGTATGGCATTTATAAAAATCAAACCAGTCAGGGTCTGGAAACAAATACGATAAAATCATTAAAAAAATGTGTGACATTCATTTTGGTTGATTTGGAGGGTTGACCAATCCACAAATTAAACACAAGCAATCAGAAAATGACCATTTAAAACATTAAATTTCATGGCAACGAAGATAAAAGATTTTAAAGTAGTTAAAACTCTCTCCCAGTGATTGTTTGAAGCTTTATTACCATTAATAATAAAAAACAGCACTACATGCTCTTATGCAAATCATATATATTGTGCATATTTATTTTATATTTGTAAAACTGTTAATGACTTTATATTACCAGTATATTTCATTTATACTTTTGAAGATGATTTGCATATGATATGACATTTTGGGAAATTTCTCTATGAATGTTAATCATATGTAAAAATAAAATAATGGCCCACGCACTGCACAAATCGGTCTTTTGCCATATTCAGATAGCTAGATCCATACCAGCCTGCCCATTTGCACAACCCTTTCCCTTATAAAGTCTTGCAAGGTTTTGTGGTTTCATTAGCGGACAGTGTTGCTTTAATTAGACTGCGCTTGTTTAACCCATTTATGCCTAGTGGACTCTCCCATCCTTCTAAATTGGATCAATTTATTTCCAAAATTAGGGATGTCTAGAATATTACTTACTGAAATTCCTTTAAGCAAACAGCGCAGACCCTGATTAGACGCCGCATCATGCGGCGTCTCATCTGGGTCTACGCTGTTTGCAAAGTCCTTTTTTCTAGACGCTAGGCATAAACGGGTTAATGTGTTTTAATAGGTGGATCTATTCTTTGCAAAAAGGTAATGTGGTCTAAAGAATTCATTAGCTCAGGATGGAAGAAATTTAATGTGTAAGCAATAATTTAATAGAAAATGTTGCTGGTAAAAATAGTATGACATTTTGTGTATACAAATACAGGCCAGCAGATTTATTTCAAATATTGTTAAATGGAATTCTTTGTTATTTGGAAGTATTTTTTTGCTCCCAATTTTGTCCTTCATAATTTAATAAGAAATTTCAAATCTCAAATTTTCGCTATTCGGAACACATTAATATGGTCAAATCTGGAGTTTTAATACGTATTTGTCCAGTAAAAATTAAATGTGTTTATCTGCAAGTTTGAAGACTCTTTTCACTCCTATTTTTGCTTCTGACTCTTGATTTCACAAATTTAAGTGTGGAAAATGATTTGCTTTTACCAGCTAGCACAGAAAGAGTTGTATACAAATTATTGTTTAAGGTTAATGCAAACAATTTGAATTTTATCATAGTAAAATCAATAATGAAATTATGAATATATATATATATCAATAATATTTATCATAAAACATGACGTATTTGTGGAAGATTTAATTGCCTGATAAAAATGTGTTGAAAAATAATTAATAAATTTATTATTGTATACACATGGCTTTAATTGTCATGAAGATTGCATAAAAATATTTAATAAGAATGATCATTATTTTGAAGTATTTTCCATGGATGTTTAAAACTACCGATCAATACATTTGTGGAAATATGTTTATTGTATTGAAATGATTAAAATAATCAAAACTGGCATGTATGTGGTAGTAAGTGATTTTTAAAGAAGTACACTTTGCTAGTTCTTCTTACTGATAACACATTTCACAGGATATCATCATGAAGTGAGCAGGAAAATATAATGTTTGCAGTGGGAGCCTTGTTGATATTTAGCCTACACTTCATAACCAACCACTGGAAACAGTTAAATTAATTCTTCCTTGTTATGTCAAGCGTTTGTTAAGATACATCAATGTAATTCCAATATCTATTTGTCTTAACATGAGACTTGTTCTGGGAAAACTGGGCTTAATGCATGTGTGTAAATTGTCATCACGGATTAGACTGTGCAGTCTTCACAGTATAATCAGGGAAGAAACTTTCCGCTTTTATTATTTTTTTGTATGAAGAAAGTCTCTTAACGAAAAATCCACTTAAGACTTAAAGTGTTGTCCTTGATAAGACTTTGTTGATTTCACAGACTAATCTGGGACGACACACTATACACATGAAATAAGCCCTGTTTTCAGAGAGCAAGGCTCATTTTATATGCACTTCAAAACCAAGCACTGACAAAATTTAATGTATTCTTACTTAGTCAAAGGTATTTCAAGCCTTTTTCTTGAATACATCAATGAAATTCAAATCACCATGTGTCTTCATACAATGATTTTTAGCAACTTTTTTTTATTATGAAAATGAAGTTATACGGAAATAAAATACTAAGGGTGAAATGGCTGGATAATGTGTATAGAGATATTTGTTTTGCTTCGTTACATCTTCAAATGGATGTTGATAGATGGAGCTAAGTACAAATAACTTTATGTAAATCTGTAATTGAATATTGGATGTCTATATATGGAGCTGTCAAGTACAAATGACTTAATGCTTTACAGTTAATCAGTTACTACCGTAAATACTCTAAATTAAGTTCTCTGACACTCTAAATTTGGCGATACCCCCATTTTTGCCAAAATAATTATTTTGAGTGACTTAAAAATTTTGGACAAACAGATTTTTGTCCATAATTAATGGCTCTTAATATCCTGATAGTTTATTTTATATTCTATATGCAAACAACATAAACCAGAACAACCTGCAAGGAATAAGCAGTCTGTTCAGGTTTTATCATGTTGTTTTTTTTATGCCCCCGAAGGAGGGCATATAG
This sequence comes from Dreissena polymorpha, assembly GCF_020536995.1. Lineage (NCBI taxonomy): Eukaryota > Metazoa > Mollusca > Bivalvia > Myida > Dreissenidae > Dreissena > Dreissena polymorpha. Next base: position 28,789,495 of record NC_068357.1, read on the forward strand.
TGATAGACTGTCCGTCTTTCCGTCACACTTTGCGTTTAGGTTTCGAAAAATGCTCATAACTTCTATGTCGCTTCAGATAGCAACTTGATATTTGGCATGCATGTGTATCTCATGGAGCTGCACATTTTGAGTGGTGAAAGGTCAAGTTCATCCTTCAAGGTCAAAGGTCAAAAAACCAAATCCAAGGGAAGTACACTGTAACTCCAATATAACGCGGATGACGGGGTCCAAGCCACGCAACAGCGTTATAAACGGATCCGCGTTATAAGTTTTGAGCTCATTTATTGCAGGGGCTATAACATCAATAGTATAGCCTATAATATAGGTCCTGTAAAGTGTAAGCTGTGTTGTCATCCGACAATGCATGCATATAAACCGCATCGTATCGATAATATTATACATACCGCTTTTATAACGTGCACGTTAATCTGATAATCCAATAACATTACAACATCACTTACAAGAATAATAATCTTCAACATTTATGACGGTAAATATGTTTACGAATTTTGTAAACACCGCAATATGCATGCGCCATTTTTTCAGAAGTGTAAAGAGAACAGGTTGCATTATGGGGCAGAGCTTTCATTGGAAAAAGAAGCGAATCTAAATTTAGATGAATGCAATATGCTACATGTACAAATTGCGTCATACGACGTCATGCAAAAAACGTGATTTTCGGGGACTTTCTGATAGATCTACTGGGCAAAAGAAAATCTCTGTTAACAATTACAGTGCGTTAGCATGTTAATGAATCGTCTGGATTATTTAATAAATTTCTCGTACACGAAATAAATTAAATGACTAAATATTAGAATGATAATGAAATGACAGAAACACTTGTTTTATACTGTGCGCAGTATATTTTACAGCCGCTTCTTTTTTATACAGTAGAGTCAAACTGCAATCATATCAATGTAAGAATGTTTTATTGTTTTGAATAACTTTAATTTTATAATTATCCCGCTTGCACGTTCCTTATCAAAACTAGCGCAACGAACCGCGTTTAAGGAATACATGTAATAAACACTGACTGGCGAGTTTTCACACCTTTATTGACATTACACAACAGATTAACACCAATTAGCTGTCGAGTGTCGTTTAACCTATAATCGATTATAATCAGTAACACGGACGGATAAAGCAATCAAGCTGTGATAGCCGGCTTATTTGAATTTTCTGAAAATACATGAAGTTGCATAGCATGGATTTGAATCAGAAATGGAAGGTTGGAGAAAAAACGGGATCCAAGGACCCCCCGCGTTATATTGGACACAGCGTTATAACGGACCGCACTATATTTGAGTTACAGTGTAATAAGCTTTAAAGGAATATAATTATCTGTACCTGCCAACTGATATAAAAAAATATAATAAATCAAAGCGGCGCAGTAGGGGGCATTGTGTTATTGACAAACACATCTCTTGTTTATCGGCATCTTAGGGTTTCGAATGAAGGCTTTAAAACTTGAATCTAGTTACAGAGCTCCAGATAAGGTTTTGTGAAATTCTTAAATTACTACCAGATTTTCCAAAAGAATTCTTAACTCTGAAATTTTATTCTTAACGTTACTACTAAGTTTTGGAAAATAATTATTATTTTTTCTAAAAGACCTAAAAATAAATAATAATGGTTATTTTCATGCAAAAAAAAATCAAAATAAACATACTAGCAACTTTATTTATGCGAGTTCAACAGTGTCTTTTCAGTATTATACAATGTTATTTTTCAAATACCTTCATATGCCCAAACTGTGCTTAGATTGTATGCCTTAGATGAATTTTTACATATTTCACAATTAAAACGGATCTCCCCTTCAATCTTTTCAACGATTAGCCACGGGACTTGTCCCTTCCACTCGTTCAATGTTTTTTTTGTGTTTAAGTTTGGTCCCGTCGTGTCGCGTTTTTGTTTAGCTTTTCTGACTGTGTCGGCAACTGAACAAACAACATCGTATAAGATCTTTTCTATAATGTCTTTCTTAACATTTAACTTCGGCTTACTTTGCGTACAATATGTTAAAAGCGTGTTTTTGGACGCTTTGCATTTTTTTAGGACATTCTCTGGGCGCCGCCATTTTTTTTGCCAGATAGACTGTATACGCCGCTTTTATTGGAAAAAATGCGCTTTGTTATACAAACCTGATATCCATTCTATATAAGCACCGCAAAGATCTTTAATACGCAAAAAGAACTCAATAAAAATCGATACGATCCGATGTAAAAATAATATTCGTAACTTGATTTTGAAATTCTTAATGGTATGACAAGATTTTAAAATAAATACGTAACGGACTTGAAAATAATTCGTAATTACGAAAATACGACCCTTATCTGGAGCTCTGCTAGTTAGAAAGGCCTTAAATTAAATTTCATTTTATAAGGGAATACAAACGTCTCAATCTGCATATCTGAGTGGTTAAGGGTTAACAACACTTAGCCTTGTTCTGGGAAAAGTGGGCTTAATGCATGTTTGTAAAGTGTCCTAAGAATTCAGCCGATGCAGTCCCCACAGGCTAATCAGGATGACATTTTCTGCTTTAATGGAAATTTTGAGTTAAAGGAAGTCTTTTCTAAACAAAGATACAGTTGAAGCAGAAAGTGTTGTTCCTTATTAATCTGTTTGAGAAGAAATCACTGCATGTTGTAGGTGGTGTTTGCAATGCCGTACGACAGTCCAATCCCTGGATACGGCAACAACACTGTGAACACCATGAGACTGTGGTCGGCCAAGGCTCCAAACAGCTTCAACCTTCGCTTCTGTGAGCATGACTTTGTTATCCTTGAATGAGCAGGGTCATGCGAAAATGGGTCTTATTTCATATGCAGCTAGTGTAGCTGCAGACCTCTCTGCACAGTCAGGCCAAGAGCTACCCTGTCACGCAGGGATTTGTAGTCTCATTAGCTCTGGATCAGACTTCATAAATGTGATGGTCTGGTCTGGAGTTACACTGGCCGCATATGGCAAGAGAATATTTTAACACAACGCCGCTGATATGGAAATATGAATTAAATTTTCTGGATAACACTGTATTACAAGTCTGAGAATACATTCTGACAAACAGTTCGAAGTTTGTCAGTAATTTTGTGTGGCAAATGTGATGTGTAAAAAAACACCAAAGAAATGCAATTATCCCACCCACCAGTTTTCAGCGGGTATGTTTTTAGTCTGAAATATGCTAGAACCACATCACAGATGAGAGTATGAACTTTGCTGACAGTGATTGAATATTTTTATTTGATAAGAATTAATGAATTTAAAGACATTAATATGATAAGTGTGGTTTCCCATGTATCCTTCTGATTTTCTTCTCATGTATTCTATCAATGTTTACATCAAAGTAAAGTATTCGTACTTATAAGTTAAGTATTTATAACAGTACCTTAAGTTTTTGTATCAATAATTCAAGTTTATATTTTTCATTTTCCATTCAAATGCATTCAATTCTGTGCCAGGCAAAGCTTCTGTGCATTAGAATTTTTTTTGTGGGACACATTGAGGATATTTGTGGGATTTGATGGAATATTGTTTTTTAATTCATGAGTGATCATAGAAAATATAGATTTTCTATGATCGTGAGTGAATTAAAAAGTATATTCCACTAAATCCAACAATTTTCTTTTTATTTTATGCTTTTGTTTCACCGCTTATTTACATTGTTAACGAGTTATACTGGAGAATTTCGCTGGAATAATGATGTCATTTCACAGAAAACAGTGAAAATTATCGATAATTTTCACTGTTATTTTTCACTGTTTGAAACAGTGACTTATCAGTTTTAATTAATTGATATTTCTCTATAAACCACCGGCAAGCATAAAATAAATGATCTTATTAATCCATTATGACTGTAAATCAGAACTATTGTTACCCAGTATTTTCTGGTTGTAACATACCTAAAGAAACCCAGCAAGCCTACACACCTGCTGATTATGTTTTTTATTCAGTTTTAACCCTTTCCAACTCAGAGGGAAAGTGAAAACAGCTATGTGCAAACAGCATGAAGCCAGAACAGCCTGTGAGTAACTCGCAGTCTGTTCAGGTTTAATGCTGTTTACTGTTCATCATTTAAGGGTTGGGAATGAAGCCTATAAAACTTTAACCTAGTAAGAAAGGTCTTTAATTCAATTTTACTTTCTAAAGGACTACAAACATGTAAAAATACGTATCTAAGTGGTAAAGGGGGAAAGCCTACCTAACATGTGAGCTTAACGTGGTACACTGTTCTCTTACAAACATGTGATAAAAATGTCACTGTTCTTGACATGTAAAGATGCTGTGATTATGTTGTTTGATTGTCTGTTTATTTACAGTCAACAGCGGTGAATACATCAATGCTGTGTGTGACAGAAACCTTGCAGAGAACATTTCTCGTGTCCTGTACCCCAATGATAATGTAGGTGTACTTAATGCTACATTACCTACCTGAGTCAGGTCTCTTGTGCTATGTCGTAGTATGGCAATATGATTTAATAGTAGCGATACATAAAATTTGATACTTGTTATCCCCTGCCAAAGGTGGAGGGATATAGAATTGGGATTGTCCGTATGTTTGTCAGTCAGTCTGCCACACAATTAATTTTTGGCGGGGGATATCAATTTAACTAATTTGCTTGTTTTATTATGTTTGTTAACTTATAGATTAAGACATTCCTAGATAAATATACTAAAAGATTAAGACAAACATAAATTAATACACATATAGTTTAATAAACTTATAGATAAATACACTTGTAGATTAATACACTCATATATTGATAGACTCATAGATTAAGGCATACATAGATTAAGACACTGGTAGATTAGGGCATTTATAGATAAAACATACATTAAAACACGCTTCGATTGATACACTAATAGATTAATACACACATAGATTAATGAACTCATACATTTATGAACTCATAGATTAATACACTTAAAGATTAATACACTCATAGATTAATACACTTAAAGATTAATACACTCATAGATTAATACACTTAAAGATTAATACACTCATAGATTAATACACTTAAAGATTAATACACTCATAGAATAATACACTTAAAGATTAATACACTTATAGACTAAGGCACTCATAGATTTATGCACTCATAGATTTATGCATTCATAGATTTATACACTCATGGATTAATAAACTTCTAGATTAATACACTCATACATTAATACATAAATAGATTAATACACTTATAGATTAAGACACTCATAGATAAAGACACTCACAGATTAAGGCTCCCAAAGATGTATACACTCATAGATTAACACACTCATAAATTAATAAAATACCCTGGTAATAGATTTATACATAAATAGATTAAAACACTTATAGATTAAGACACTCAAAGTTTAAGACACACAGATATTAAGACACTCATAGATTAAGACACTCACAGATTAGTACACTTGTAGATAAAAGTACTAATCAATTAAGACATTCATAGATTAAGACAATCATAGGTTAGGCCCCGTATATGTTAAGACACTCATAGATTAAGACACACATAGATTAAGACACTCATACATTAATACATTCATAGATTTAGACAATCATAGGTTAGGCCCCTTATATGTTAAGACACTCATATATTAAGACACTCATATATTAGGACACTCATAGATTAAGACGCTCATTGATTAGGACACTCATAGATTAAGACACTCATAGATTAAGACACTCACAGATTAGGGCACTTGTAGATGAAGACACTCATTGATTAATACATTCATAGATTAAGACAATCATAGGTTAGGACTCTTACATGTTAAGACACTCATAGATTAAGGCACTCAAAGATTAAGATGAAATTAGATGAAAACACATACAGATTAAGTCATTCATAAATTAAGACAATTATAGGTTAGGACACTGATATATTAAGACCTTCATAGATTAAGGCACTCATAGATCAATACGCTCATAGATGAATACGTGATTCTGTTCATTTCAGTTCTTTGAGGGTAAGGAGCTCCGTCTGAAGCAGGAGTACTTCCTGGTGGCAGCCACCCTGCAGGACATCATACGCAGGTTCAAGTCGTCACGCTTTGGTTGCCGTGACCCTGTACGCAGCTCGTTTGACGCTTTCCCTGGCAAAGTAAGGCCTAGGTACCAGAACTATTTGGGGCAATGTATTTTTATATGACAAAATGGCATTTTGTTGTTTGAATGATATTTATGAGCTTTTGACAGTACAATACTGGTTAAGTACTTGAATTTCATCAGAAGTTATATTCTCAGTTTGGAAGTCAAATTGAGTAACATGTTTCTTTTCATTGCTTGTAGATTTTGAATTTACCATAATGATGCTGATTCGTTTAATTTTTAGCTTGGCTGTTTTCGGAGAAAACCCGAGGTATTGTCATAGCCAGCTCGCCATCTGCCGTCCGCCGTAGACGTCGTGCTAAAACCTTAACATTGGCTCTAAAATCAAAGTGCTTCCACCTACAACTTTGAAACTTCATATGTAGATGCACCTTGATGAGTTCCACATGCCACACCCATTTTTGGGTCACTAGGTCAAAGGTCAAGATCACTGTGACCTCTAATATAAAACTTTAACATAGGCTCTAAAGTCAAAGTGCTCCCACCTACAACTTTGAAACTTCAGGTGTGACAAAGCTCTTGTTTTTCTATTTTTAATACTTCAATATTTTGTTCCAACCTCATTCTTACCACATAAAGGATTTAGCAGCATAGCTCCAGACCAGCTGGCAAAGTTGCACAATCTGGTCAGAAACTGCAGTGTTTGCTATAGTCATACAGGTGTAATGGTCTCATTCAGCAGACAGGGTAGCTGACCTGACTTAGAAAACGCTCAGGCTGGTCTGGGGCTATGCTGTCGCCATATTGTATAAGACCCATTTTGGCACAATCCGCTTCAATCTCTGTCTCGGGCTGTCTGTCACAGGACTGTCACACTCACAGGTAGCTTATCGGTGAGCGCAGTGGTAAATACAACTGCTTCTCCCCCAGGTTCCGTCCCGGTTCCCTGCAGCATGTGAGTTTAGTTGTTGGTCACCACAGTGGACAGGTGGGGTTTCTCTGGGCACTCTGGCATATCCCCCACAATACAAGACCAGACCAAAGTTGGAAATCTTTCAGTAACAACTTAATAGCTGGAAATTGCAGTTATAATTCAAAATTCATGCAAAGTTTTTTTTAGTGTATTAAGCAAATCAGGAAGGAGTGCTGGGACACGATCAGGGTCCTCACTTTATTCAGCCATATAGCACACACACATCTGTCACAGGTAGCTATCCAGCTGAATGACACCCACCCTGCCATGGCAATCCCAGAGCTGATGCGTATCTTTGTGGATATTGAAGATCTGCCGTGGGAGAAGGCATGGCAGATCACTGTGGCTACCTGCGCGTAAGTCATAAATAATGTTTTTAGTGAGTTCTGGGAAAATTGAGCTTAATGCTTGTGGGTTAAGTGTCACCCCAAATTAGCCTGTGCAGTCTGCTTGGATTAATCAGTGATGTCACTACATGCTTTCATTGAATTCACCTTTTAAAGAAAGGCACTTCTAAATGAAAACCCAGTTTAGGCTTAAAGTGTCATCCATGATTAGCCTGTTCAGATTGCACAGGCTTATCTGTAAACACTTTATTCACAAGTGTTCAGCCCACTTTCTTAGAGGAAGGTAAGATAGATAGTAAAGAAGTAGTCAAGGTAATTAAGTGTATTATGTATATGTGTTTAAGTTGATTCTAGCCTAGTTGAATCTAATAATATCTATTTTGTGGATTTTAGTGTAAATAAACCTACTGGTACATACAATAATTTTACTATTGTCTTTGTTTAGCATTTAGGATTTAATGTTTAATTTGTTAGGGACTACAAACTCATTAAAGTGTTATTTGAGTGGTAAAGAGTTATATGCTATAATGAAAATAAAATCATTGCAAGCCCTGAAATACTGATATGCAGCAAACAGTATTGCTGGTTGCATGAGGCCATTTAACTTTGCTTCCAAAATTTAATGTTTTATTGTATTCCAGATACACGAACCACACAGTGCTGCCAGAGGCCCTGGAGCGCTGGCCGGTCTTCCTCCTGGAGAGCCTGCTGCCGAGGCACCTACAGATCATTTACTACATCAACCACCTCTTCCTTGAGGTTGGAACATTGTTGTTTGTTCTTCAAAATTTGCAAAATGATAATCTGGGTCTGCATCTTTCAACAATCAACATGTTAATTTTAATTTAGCTAGATGCAACATGTACAAAATATTGTATGAGAAAAGGGGGAAAGTAAAAGTAAATTTCTGAGAACAGTAAATCTGCATTTGTGTTATTTATTTCTCTTTGTATGCCTTTAACATTTGTTTAAATAGTAAAATAAATAAAATCAGGGGCGACACTTTCAAGCTTTTATGATGCTTTTCATTTAAAGGAAGTCCCTTCTTAGGAAAAATCCAGTTTAGGCTGAAAGCATGGTGCCTGATAAGTCTATGCGGACTGCACAGGCTAATCTGGGATTACACTTTTCGCTCTTGCATTAAGCCCAGTTTTCACAGAACCAGACTCATTCAGATCAACTGACCCACACAGTTTACCTCCATTTCAGGAAGTGAGGAAGCATTTCCCAGGCGATCTTGGTCGCCTTCAACGAATGTCAATTGTTGAAGAACATGGAGAGAAGAAGATCAACATGGCCCATCTTGCCATTGTCGGGTCACATGCCATCAACGGAGTGGCTGCCATCCACTCGGAGATCATCAAGAACAACACGTAAGTCACCCGCTGTTAATTCAGTGTTTTATTGTGCAAATATTGGGCCTTTATTGCCCCATTCCCAATGGAAATACGTATATACTTTTTTCAGATGGGATGTACAAATCCAAATTGAAGGTTTCCACACAAAAAAAGTAAATTAAATGCAAATTTTAGTTAATGTCCATATTTAAATCTATGCCACCAACCTAAGTAAATATAACATTTAAAAAAACTTGTTCTCAATTTTTAAGTATTTGTTACCAAAAAATACACCAATTTCCCAATGTTAATCAAAACAACATAATTTTTCCCAAACCAAAGGGCCCAGCCCGATTCACAAAATTGTGCAAAAATTGCACTTTTATATAAAGTAGCAGGGGACAAGGCATTTTTCCCTTTTGATGATTGTTCTCAAGTTATGCAGATTTTATTATGTGATGCTGATTGTGCCTGTGATAAATGATTCCTTTCTACAGCAGTTTTTTACACCAAATGCAAGAAACAAATCTCCTGAAAATAGGGAAAATGGTTTTTATTATCCCCGCCGAAAAAAAATTCGGACGGGATATAGTAATTGGTCCTGTCTGTTCATCTGTGCGTTGGTCTTTCCCTCTGAAACTTTGTTCAGAGCATAACTCCAAATCTGTTTAATAAATTTACTTTAAACTTAGGATATAAACAGATGGCAACTAGGAGAGGTGCAGTGACCAAGAACCATAACTCTATCTTCCTTAGGTTTTGAATTATCTCCCTTTATATAATTTCAAACTAAATTCTTGTCCAGAGCATAACTCTAAATCTACTGAAGGGGTTTACTTGAAACTTGAAATATAGACAGATGGCAAGTAGGAGAAGTGCAGTGACTATGAACCATAACTCTATCTTCCTTAGTTTTTTAATTATCTCCCTTTAATTAAGTTCAAAGTAAAAAAAAATCCGGAGCATATGTCTAACTCTACTGAAGGGATTTACTTGAAATTGAAATATAAACAGATTGTAAGAAGGAGAAGTGCAGTGACTAAGAACCATTACTCTATCTACCTTAGGTTTTGAATTATCTCCCTTTATTTAATTTCAAAGTAAATTTTTGTCCAGGGCATAACTCTAAATCTACTGAAGGGATTTACTTGAAACTAGAAATATAAACAGATGGCAACTAGGAGAAGTGCAGTGAACATGAACCATAACTCTTTTGGCCAAGTTTTTTAATTATCTGCCTTTATTTTTTTTAAATATTTTTTATTTATATTTTATTTATTTATAATTTTAAATTATATTTAATTAAATTTCATAGTTAATACTTTAGCTTTTCAGGTGCAATCATTTACAAATATTATTCTACTCTCTAAAACAAATGTTGTAATGCAAGCAAACATATTTCGGCGGGGATTTGGCATTTTGTGACAAGCTCTTGTTCTCAATTGGCAAAAAAAAATTGTAGATGGGATGACAAATACAGAGATTGACATCTTTTTCCTTTCATTCTAATCTTAGCTCTGATTCTCAGTAGAGCAGTGGTCAGTTACTAGCTTAAGTATATGCACTTAGTACTTCATTAAAGCACAGTTAAGTCTGCCCAGTGGTAATTGGTTAAATAAACCTTTTTTTACCCAAATACTATTAAGTACAACAAAATAATTATTTACATACATGTTTTGCAGTTTCCGGGATTTCTATGAGATGTTCCCAGATCGATTCCAGAACAAGACAAACGGTATTACTCCTCGTCGCTGGCTGCTGTTGTGTAACCCAAGCCTGTCAGACGTCATTGCTGAGGTAATATACTGTTGTGTAACCCAAGCATGTCAGACGTCATTGCTGAGGTAACATACTGTTGTGTATCCCAAGCCTGTCAGACGTCATTGCTGAGGTAACATACTGTTGTGTAACCCAAGCCTGTCAGACGTCATTGCTGAGGTTACATACTGTTGTGTAACCCAAGCCTGTCAGATGTCATTGCTGAGGTTACATACTGTTGTGTAACCCAAGCCTGTCAGACATCATTGCTGAGGTAACACAAACTGATTACTGTGGGATGTTCGTAGCTTATTTTGTCAATTGTTTTTGGGTTTGAAGACCTTTTCTTTCCGTAAGATATGTAGAAAATGCTTTGATCAAAAACAATGAACATTGGTTTGATGGTTATGTGGGAGGAAAGGAAGAAGTCTTTTGAATTTGGGGTCAAAAGATCAAAGAACAAGGTCAAAGGGGCTTGTAACAGTACATTTGTTTCTGTGGAACATCTTGAGAATCCTTTGGCCTATGAGCATGCAAATACATATAGCGGTTAATTGAGTTAAAAGAAAGACACCTGCGGTTTTTAGCTCGACTATTATATATGAAATATATATAGTGGGGCTATCCTACTCACCCCGGCGTTTCCGTTTCCGTGCAAATGTTAAAGTTTTCGTCCTACCCCAATTATTTTCATTGTCCCTTGAAATATTGCTTTCATATTTTGCATACTTGTTTACCAACAAGACCCCAACCTATCAACAAGAGCAGACAACTCTATCAAGCATTTTGTCATAATTATGGCCCCTTTTCCACTTAGAATATGCAGCAAATGTTTAAGTTTGCGTACTACCCCAAATATTTTCAATGTCCCTTGACATATTGCTTTCATATTTTGCATACTTGTTTACCATCATGACCCCAACCTATAAACAAGAGCATACAACTGTATCAAGCATTTTGACATAATAATTGCCCCTTTTATACTTAGAATATGCATATTATTGATAAATCTATGTTAAACTTTGCGTACTACCACAAATATTTCCTATATCCTTTGACATATTGCTTTTACTATTGCATACTTGTTTACCAACATGACCCCAACCTATAAACAAGAGCAGACCACTGTATCAAGCATTTTGACATAATTATGGCCCCTTTTACACTTAGATAATTGAACATTTTGCTTAAATTGCCATAACTTCTTTATTAATGATCACATTTTATTATTACTTTGACAAAACAACACTTACCTGAACACCACAATAGATTCCACCCAAACAATACCCCACGCTTCTACCCAGAATCCATTTCCCCCCCCCCCAATTTTTTTTAACTTCATCTTATAAATTACCACACCCCATATTATACCCCCTCCCCTACCCCCCCCCCCAACCTCCCCCCTCCCCCAAAGATCGTCTAATAAATGACCACACCCACATACCCCCTCTCAACCGCCCCCCTCCCCCCTCCCCCCCCCCCCCCGCACTTTTTTTTTTTCTTTTTGATATTTTTGAAAGATTGTCTAATAAATTATTGAATATGAACAATTTCCCCATGAATAGTCGAGCGCGCTGTCCTCTGACAGCTCTTGTTTAGGTAACAGATCAAAGGTTAAGGTCACAGGAATTTGTAACAGGATATTTGTTGATACAGTTTATATTTTTTACGCTTTAACCTTTGATCGTGCAAATTTGTCATACTGGTTACATGTTGGGAAACAACGACACATTTTGATTATGACAAAGGTCAAGGTTATATGAGCTTTTGTCAAAAAATGGTTTCTGCATCATATCTATAGAACACTTTAACATTTTATCATCTTAATGTGTATGTTGATTTCCTGTGAGGAACAAATGATGCCAGTCAGTTGTGTGGTCATGAGGTCAAATTTTAAGTTCACAGGTTCTTGCAACAGGAAATTTGTTTCTTCACAATATTTTGAGAACGCTTTATGGTTATTTGGGTGGAAAGGAAAGCCACTATAACTTTTGAGTTATAAGCAGGTCAAACAAAGTTTTTAGGGGCTTTTATCATACAAATGGTTTCTGTCCTTTGTCCTGTGATCCTCTTAATTGCTGTGCTTGTTATTGGAAGATTGACAGATATCTATTTATTTTTAGGTCACATTTCAAAGATCAAGGTCACATGAACTTGAAACATGAAAATTGTTTTCACACCATAGAATTCTTTAGATAATATAAATCAGTTTACTAGTAAGTCTTAAGAACGGTTGACCTCAACAATTTTGAAACCAAGAGATCAAATGCCAAGGCAACGGGATGACTTTGCTGCAAGTTAGGGGGCATACATTATTTACATGTGACTGTCTTATGTGATTGTGTCCCATGATTGTGTTATGTGACATAATGATATATGACTATGTCATTTTACTGTATTATGTGACATAGTGTCAAGTGAGTATGCTATAAGACAGTGTTATGTGACATAGTTTCAAGTGAGAAATTCATAAAACAGTGATATGTGACATAGTGTCAAGTGAGTATTTCATAGAACTGTGTTATGTGACATAGTGTCAAGTGAGTATTTCATAAAACTGTGTTATGTGACAAAGTGTCAATTGAGTATTATATAAAACAGTGTTATGTGACATAGTGTCAAGTGATTATTTCATAAAACAGTGTTATGTGACATAGTGTCAAGTGAGTATTTCATAAACGGTGTCATGTGACTGGTCCATAGAACAGTGTTTTGTGACATATCGTAATGTGACTGTACCATCTAACTGTATAATGTTATTGTAGAAAATCGGTGAGGAGTGGGTGACTGACCTGTACAAGCTAACAGATCTGAAGCAGTATGACACCAACGAGGCATTCCTTCGAACTCTTACCAAGGTCAAACAGGTAAGGCAGCACATGGTCATTTTTGAGGTTCCCTTACATGCTTTGACCAAATTGTTTTCCCATGGTGATCATCCACCGTCCAGGATATTGACGTTGTTATATATTTGTAGTCAGAAATGTAGGGGCATTTTAAACAATTAAGCCCCCCTTCAAATAGTGAGGGTATATTGCTTGGTGGTGTTGGGGCAGGGCTGTCAAGGGGCATATGAGTTTTGTTAGTGTTCAGCATACTGGACAGAGGGTTTTTATTCCCCGATTTTGAAGAAAAGGGGGTATATAGTTTTCGCACTGTCCGTCGTTCAGTTTGTCACACTTTTCGTGTCCGCACTCTAATTCAAATAATTTTCATCCGATCTTTACCAAACTTGGTCAGAAGTTGTATCTAGACAATATCTAGGTCAAGTTCAAATACGGGTCATGCCGGGTCAAAAACTAGGTCACGGGGGCACTTAGTGCATTTCAAGCTCATAACTTCTATCAAGCGTTTATAGGGGGCATAAGTCATCCTATGGTGACAGCTCTTGTTTCCAGATACTTTGGTTTTCTCCACAGCAAAAGACTACTCCAAAATTAAATATCTTACAGGAAAAACTTTATATCTAGCTGGAAATTGCAGCTGTAATTCAAATTTGTCCCATCTTTCATGAGTCAAATGAGCAAAGCACTTTTGGGTGCTGGGATTCGCTCCAGGTCCTATCATTATGTAGCCTCATGTGCAGAAGGACCACATACACTTTGGAATACACACACTTAGTTGGTAGTTTGGTCTTAGATCAACAAATAGGTAGGATGGAAACCAAAAGGCCCTTCAAATTTTAGGTTTAGAAGTCAAAGGTCAATCTCACAGGGCTTTAAACATTTAATAATATCGGTACTATAGATAGTTTGAGTACTGTAAATACCCAAAATAAAAAATTCCCTGAAGTAGATTTTCAAATATGATAAAACACACTAGGAACTTGTATGGATACTTTATGGTACAGTCATCTTTAAATATATTCAGGCATTAAAGCACTTAAATTTAACTTAAGCTAGGGTATTTAACCAAGTATTTATTTGTATAGCTGTCTGATTTGTAACTGTAGTGGAGGTGAGTGATAATATTTTACAAGCAGCCCTTTACCATTAATAACATTTGACTTAAGCATGTTTCAAAGCACATACAGACATGCAAACTGATACGAAACATAACCGCAGAAACAAATTTTTGCTAAAACAAATGCTAATGTTGTTCTTTATTTTGCAATCCCTGTATACTTCTCTGTGCCTCTACTTGGCTGACAGTACACATTGAGAATAGCAGGTTACTGCCCTATCATTGTGTTATATATAAGATGACGCATAGAATAAAAGAACTACAAGCCTGATGTATTACACAATGCCTTTGTAGTAATGTGTTCTTATGTAAATCATACTGCTTCATTCTTTTTTGAAATATAACCACTACAACGCTGCATTTTTAGCATGAATCATTATGATGTTTGACATGTTAACAATGACGTCACATGCACTTGTACTTAATATTTGTAATAAATGATTTTTGCTGTTTTGTTTGCTTTAAAAAATAAAATGTAACATTTCAACATCAAATTGTCTTCCCCCTGCCAAAGGCATCCGTCTGTCCGTCCGTCAGTCCGTCTGTCACAAAACTTTGCATGGCTTTATCTTAGAAACTATGTAAAATATCAGAATTAAACTTCATGGGTGTATAGATATTGATGAGGAGAAGTGCCATGCACATTAACCATAATCCTACACTTTCTGAAATAAGAGTTATTGCCCTTTGTTTTTTATGTCCCCCACACACTTTAGTGGGGGACATATTGTTTTTGCCCTGTCTGTTGGTCTGTACGTTGGTTTGTTTGCTCCAACTTTAACATTTGCAATAACTTTTTCAATATTCAAGATAGCAACTTGATATTTGGCATGCATGTGTATCTGTTGGAGCTGCACATTTTGAGTGGTGAAAGGTCAAGGTCATCCTTCAAGGTCAGAGGTCAAATATATGTGGCCAAAATCGCTCATTTTATGAATACTTTTGCAATATTGAAGATAGGAACTTGATATTTGGCATTCATGTGTATCTTATGGAGCCGCACATTTTGAGTGGTGAAAGGTCAAGGTCATCCTTCAAGGTCAGAGGTCAAATGTATGTTGCCAAAATCGCTCATTTTATGAATACTTTGGAAATATTGAAGATACCAACTTGATATTTGGCATGCATGTGTATCTCATGGAGCCGCACATTTTGAGTGGTGAAAGGTGAAGGTCATCTTTCAAGTTCAAATGTCAAGTATATGTGGCCAAAATCGCTCATTTTATGAATACTTTGGCAATATTGAAGATACCAAATTGATATTTGGCATGCATGTGTATCTCATGGAGCCGCACATTTTGAGTGGTGAAAGGTCAAGGTCATCCTTCAAGGCCAAAATTTAAATTTTTTTTAAAAAAATCAAAGCGGCGCAGAAGGGGACATTGTGTTTCTGACAAACACATTTTTGAATATTGAAGATAGCAACTTGATATTTGGCATGCATGTGTATCTTATGGAGCTGCACATTTTGAGTGGTGAAAGGTCAAGGTCATCCTTCAAGGTCAGAGGTCAAATTTATGGCCTCAAAGCATCGCAATAGAGGACATAGTGTTTCTGACAAACACATCTCTTGTTTTGTATGATGTAACTTTTCAGATCTATATCTCAGATACCATACAATACTTCGATTTGAAACATCATGAGTGGGTGGTTTGATATCAATGAGGAGAAGTGCCATGCACAAGAACCATTACCCTACACTTTCTTAAATAAGAGTTATTGCCCTTTGTTGTTTTTGTATTGTGTTTTCAGGGCTTTATCTCAGATATGCTACAAGATTTCAATATGAAACTGCATTTGTGTATAGATATCAATGAGGAGAATTGCAATACATAACAACAATTACCCTAAACTTAAATTATTTTTTTGGGATTATACCATACATCAAGGGATTTGCACCCATCCATAAACTTTATTTGGCTGGGGATATCAATTAAATGAATTGGCTTGTTTTTGTTTAATCTGATTCTATTCAACCAAAAACGACTACTTTAAAGTTGATTCCAAGCCATGATCTACCTCTATACATTTACTGATAAAATAACTTCCTGTTGACGTGGTATAAAGAAAAGTATCAGGCAGCATAATATCATGCATATAGTAATGTAGTGGTGTAATAAATGTTTTTCAGGAGAACAAGATGAAGCTAGCAGAGTACATTAAGACAGCGTACAACATAGAGGTCAACATCTCGTCCATGTTTGACATTCAGGTACGTATTCATATTGGATGGTGACCGAACAGTTAAGAAAATTACCTACAGAAGTATTTTCCAAGTGTTCAAATGAGAATATTGTTCAATGCTCATGTGCATATTTGAGCCATGTTCTGGGAATACCAGGCTTAATGCATGTGTTTTAAGTGTCGTCCCAGATTATCAGGCCTGACAATTTCCTCTTTTATGATATTCTTTGTTTAAAGGGAGTCTCTTCTTAGCAAAAAAATCCAGTTTAAGACAAAAGTGTCAACCTTGATTAGCCTGTGCAGACTGCGCAGGCTCATCTGGGACAACACTCTAAGCACATGCTGACTGCTGATGGGTTTGTTACAGGTGAAGAGGATCCATGAGTACAAGCGTCAGCTCATGAACTGTATGCACATCATACACCTGTACAACCGCATCAAGAGTGACCCCAACAGACCTGTTGTCCCTCGCACTGTCATGATTGGTGGGAAGGTAAGTGGATTGATGCTGTTCTACATCCCTTTACTACTCAGATATGCATTATGACACCTTTGAAGTCCCTAAGAGTGGGTATCTTAGTGGTAAAAGGTAAACAACAGCAAATGTTAAGGCCAAAGAAAAGACTTTGCACTATTTTAATGCAAAAAAATACTTATGACATTTCTTTTTGACAAACACTGAAGTTTTTTTTTATTAAAAAAAATAGTTACACAATTATCTATTTCTCTCCCTGTAAGGCGGCTCCAGGCTACCACATGGCCAAGCTGATCATCAAGCTGATCAACACGGTGGCTGACGTGGTCAACAACGACCCCATCGTCGGTGACAAGCTGAAGGTCGTGTACTTGGAGAACTACCGTGTGTCCCTCGCAGAGAAGATCATGCCAGCCGCAGACCTCAGTGAGCAGATCTCTACAGCCGGAACAGAGGTGAGTGAAGTGGTCTAAAAATGTTTTTATGTTGGAATGTCCCCGTATCTACAATGCTCTTTAGTGCAAATGTGATCAATAATTGTGAATATGTTGAAATAAGCCTCGTGGTTAGAAAACAGGGCTTAATCCATGTGCGTCACGTGTCGTACCAGTTTGGCCTCTGCAGTCTGCATAGGCTAATCAGGGATGACTATTTCTGCTTTCATGTAATTTTATACATTTAAAGGATAGTCCCTCTTCAGCGAAAATCCAGTTAAGACAGAAGTGTAGTCCCTGATCAGCCTGAGTGGATTGCACAGGCGTATCTTGGACGCTATTTTATGCACATGCTTAAGGCCAAGTGTTCCAAGACTGCGGCTCAAATGTTGAAATGTTCCCATATCCACAAAGCCCTTTTGTGAAATCTTTATGAAATTTCTGAAAATCATGAAATTTCTTGTTAAAATTCTTTATATCATGCTATTCCTTAGGTAAATGTTATATATCATAGCATTCCTTAAATAAATTTCTTAAAAGCAATAAATATCCTAAATACATTCCAAAGTTCATCAAAATTTTCATAAAACAAGTTTCATAAAATCTCTCCTTACGTTATTTGTCAAAGTCAGGCAATTTTTATGCCCTCGGTAAGGTGGCATATAGCAGTTGAACTGTCTGTCCTTTGTTCGAAAACTTTAACATTGCCCATAACTTTTGCAATTTCGAAGATAGCAGCTTGATATTTGGCATGGATGTGTATCTCATGGACCTGCACATTTTGATTGGTGAAAGGTCAAGGTCATCCTTCAAAGTCAAAGGTCAAGTATATGGCTTCAAAGCGGCGCAGTAGGGGGCATTGTGTTTCTGACAAAAACATCTCTTGTTGATATAAGTTCTTTAAATCAAGAAATCCTCACTAAAATTCATCTAAAATAATATTCCTAATTCCTCACATATATTTCTTTATATACAATATTCTGTTGTACAGGCGTCAGGGACAGGCAACATGAAGTTCATGCTGAACGGCGCCCTCACTATCGGGACACTGGACGGGGCCAATGTGGAGATGATGGAGGAGATGGGAGCTGAGAACATCTTCATCTTCGGCATGACTGTGGAAGAGGTGGAGGCACTCAATAAGAAGGGGTATGCAAATAGTTGTATATTCTATTGCCAATTTGCCATGGTATTCTGATTCTACAACCAAAGTTTAAGAACCATTTACCTAACTCTTACTGCTTCATAAACATTTCAAATTGCAAACCCTCAATCTTTTTTCTCCAATGTGTCTTAACCATTTACTTAATAATTTCACTCGTATGAATATAAATATTGATACACAAGACTTATTTGGTATATATTATAATTCATGTTATAACTTAAATGTGTGCATTTGTTTCTTATTAAATATTGAAAACACCACAAAACTTCATATAAACAATAACACAAATGCGATACATGATCAATCGCTACAATCGTGTACCTAGTAAATATATATAAAAAAACAAATATAATTGAAATGCAGACTGCACAGGCTTATCTGGGATGATACTTTACACACATTAATTAAGCCCCGTTTATGCTTTATTTTCAGATACAAGCCCGAGGACTACTACAGGAATAACGCCACTATCCGCCACATCATGGATCAGATTAACAACGGATATTTTAACCCAGACCAGCCTGCGCTCTTCAGGGATATATTCAACTCTCTAGTACATCATGACAGGTAACATTAATGTCATATTGAGAACATTTAAGCCAAGGTTGTTGAATCAATTTTTAGCTCGGCGTTTTTGGAGAAAACCCGAGGTATTGTCATAGCCAGCTCGTCGTGTCGTCCGTCGTTTGCGTCGTGCTAAAACCTTAACATTTTGTTAAGGTTTTAAACATTGGCTCTAAAATCAAATTGCTTCCACATACAACTTTGAAACTTCATATGAAGATGCACCTTGATGAGTTCTACACGCCACACCCATTTTTGGGTCACTAGGTCAAAGGTCAAGGTCACCGTGACCTTTAAAAAAAAATAAATTCTGACATGCTTTCATTTATTCAAAACTGCACCCGTAGCCGAGCGTGGCACCCGTTGTGCAGTGCTCTTGTTTATGACCCCCGGTAGGGTGGCATTTAGCAGTCGTAATGTTCGTCTGTCTCTCCGTCCCACTGGTATCTGTTTCTAGATTTTCCCATAAATGCTTACAAATATTTACCTGATTGTTGATGTGTTAGTCAACCTGCCTAACTCACAGATCAAGTTAGAGTTTCGTTAAGGTCCATAGATTTTTGCGAAGTTACAGGCCTTGGACTTACATTTTTTCTCTAGAATGACAGTTTTTTGGATTCTCTCCTAAATGCTTGCAGATAATGACCTAAATTTTGGTATGTGAGTCTGCCTAAATGACTTACAGATACAAAGATTTTTGTTTCGATCCATTGACTTTTGAAGAAGTAATCGGCCTTGAACTATCTGGATTTTTAACCAGGTTATCCAAAGGAAAAAACTGGTTATTAGATTGGCGAATGCGGGCGGGCTGGCAGGCGGGCGGAACAAGCTTTTCCGCTCTCTAATTCAAATAGTGTTCATCCGATCTTTACGAAACTTGGTCAGAAGTTGTATCTTGACAATATCTAGGTCAAGTTCGAATATGGGTCATGCCAGGTTAAAAACTAGGTCACAGGGTCACTTGGTTCGTTTTAAACATTGAGCATGTTGTCTGCTCTCTAATTCAGATAGTTTTCATCCGATCTTTACGAAACTTGGTCAGAAGTTGTATCTAGACAATATCTAGGTCAAGTTCGAATATCAGTCATGCCGGGTCAGAAACTAGGTCACAGGGTCGAAAAACAGATTGATTTTGAAACACAGGGGGTGATTGTGATGAACAATCAGTAGCAATGCACATGTTGAGTTGCACTTGTCTTCCTTTATCAGACTTTTTTTTTATATATTGAAAACCTGGTTTTGTGACAATTTTGTCCCTTGTTTTTCCTGAAACGCTTTCAGATACAGACTTTATATTTGGTGTGTTAGTCTACCTTAATGACTTGCAGATTAAGTGTAAGTTTTGTTGCGGTCCTTTATTGTCCCCTACCAGTGAAACCGGAGGGGACTTATGGTTTGCACTCCGTCTGTCTGTCTGTCAGTCTGTCTGTCAGTCCGTCACACTTTTCTAGATCCTGCGATAACTTTAAAAGTTCTTCATATTTTTTCATGAAACTTGAAACATGGATAGATGGCAATATGGAGATTATGCACGTCATTTAATTTTGTTCCTACGTCAAAAATTCTGGTTGCTATGGCAACAAAAAATAAAAAAAATACTGACAAAGGTGGAGTTTCACCGGTAGGGGACCATATTGCTTGGCAATCTCTTGTTTTTACAAAGTTACGGGCCTTGGACTTAATAATTTTCTATTCAATAGCTGATGTGTGGCTTTAAAGTGCAGTAGGGGGCATTGTGTTTCATAAACACAGCGCTTGTTTTTATCATGTGGTCAATATTTCTCATAAGTTCAATTACATCAAGAACTATGTGATCATTTTTTGAAGTGATTTTTCCACTAATGTTTTTGTAACAATGTAACAATTATAAAATTATTTAAGTTAATAGTTGTTAACCTTTACATACATGTTTAATATAGATGATGCAACACCATGTGTAATGCCTCTGGTATTGCAACGGTTTTCAGGTTCATGCTGTTTGCAGACTTTGATGCCTATGTTAAGTGCCAGGATAGAGTCAGTGAAGTGTTCAAGGTAATTTGCAACTTGATATTAATACAAAATTGAGTTGAATTGAGCCTCGTTTTGGAAGAACCAGACTCAATGAATATTCATTAAGTGTTGACCCAGATAAGCCTGTGCAGTTCACACAGGCTTATCAGTGATGACAATTTCAGCATAGACTGGATCTTTGTTTAGAAAAGATTTCCTCTAAACAAGAATTTCCATAAAAGCAGAAAGTGTCGTTCTAATCTGGAGCAGCTCTTTTCACACATGCATTTTTCCAAAATGTGGCTCAATTTATACTCATCAAATTGTGGATAAGTAAAAAAATGAGTGAACTCTGCAATCTTGAAATCAACTTAAATAATTTATGCTATGTATATTATGGTACATTTTTTAGCAACAAACAATATAAGATAATTCTGAATTGTATTATAACAATAGAAATCTTAAACAGTGATCCTGTTTGATCAGAAATTATTGAAATGACATATTTCTTCTGAATACATAACAATGCTTGTTTCAGTCCATCTGTTACATTGTTGGCAAAATGGGAAGATTCTATAAGACACCTTTGTCAAATGACAAAGTTTGCTTTTTGAATGTCTATATGTATTCCTATTATCAAATTTAGTTGGTCAATCAACTTATTTAAATATGTTTATCAAATAGAAATTTTGTTATGGGAAAACTAAACAAAAATCATGTCTAAGCATAAAGTGTTGTCCCTGATGAGCCTGTGCACAGTATAGTGTAGGACAACACTTTACACAGCTGCATTAAGCCCAGTTTTCCCTGATGAGCCTGTGCACAGTATAGTCTAGGACAACACTTTACACAGCTGCATTTAGCCCAGTTTACCCTGATGAGCCTGTGCACAGTATAGTCTAAGACAACACTTTACACAGCTGCATTTAGCCCAGTTTACCCTGATGAGCCTGTGCACAGGCTAGTCTAGGACAACACTTTACACAGCTGCATTAAGCCCAGTTTTCCCTGATGAGCCTGTGCACAGTATAGTCTAGGACAACACTTTACACAGCTGCATTTAGCCCAGTTTTCCCTGATGAGCTTGTGCACAGTATAGTCTAGGACAACACTTTACACAGCTGCATTTAGCCCAGTTTTCCCTGATGAGCCTGTGCACAGGCTAGTCTAGGACAACAGTTTACACAGCTGCATTTAGCCCAGTTTTCCCTGATGAGCCTGTGCACAGGCTAGTCTAGGACAACACTTTACACAGCTGCATTTAGCCCAGTTTTCCCTGATGAGCCTGTGCACAGTATAGTCTAGGACAACACTTTACACAGCTGCATTTAGCCCAGTTTTCCCTGATGAGCTTGTGCACAGTATAGTCTAGGACAACACTTTACACAGCTGCATTAAGCCCAGTTTTCCCTGATGAGCCTGTGCACAGTATAGTCTAGGACAACACTTTACACAGCTGCATTTAGCCCAGTTTTCCCTGATGAGCCTGTGCACAGGCTAGTCTAGGACAACAGTTTACACAGCTGCATTTAGCCCAGTTTTCCCTGATGAGCCTGTGCACAGTATAGTCTAGGACAACACTTTACACAGCTGCATTTAGCCCAGTTTTCCCTGATGAGCCTGTGCACAGTATAGTCTAGGACAACACTTTACACAGCTGCATTAAGCCCAGTTTTCCCTGATGAGCCTGTGCACAGTATAGTCTAGGACAACACTTTACACAGCTGCATTTAGCCCAGTTTTCCCTGATGAGCCTGTGCACAGGCTAGTCTAGGACAACACTTTACACAGCTGCATTTAGCCCAGTTTTCCCTGATGAGCCTCTGCACAGTATAGTCTAGGACAACACTTTACACAGCTGCATTAAGCCAAGTTTTCCCAGATGAGCCTGTGCAAAGTATAGTCTAGGACAACACTTTACACAGCTTCATTTAGCCCAGTTTTCCCTGATGAGCCTGTGCACAGTATAGTCTAGGACAACACTTTACACAGCTGCATTTAGCCCAGTTTTCCCTGATGAGCCCGTGCACAGGCTAGTCTAGGACAACACTTTACACAGCTGCATTTAGCCCAGTTTTCCCTGATGAGCCTGTGCACAGGCTAGTCTAGGACAACACTTTACACAGCTTCATTTAGCCCAGTTTTCCCTGATGAGCCTGTGCACAGACTAGTCTAGGACAACACTTTACACAGCTGCATTTAGCCCAGTTTTCCCTGATGAGCCTGTGCACAGTATAGTCAAGGACAACACTTTACACAGCTGCATTAAGCCCAGTTTTCCCTGCTGAGCCTGTGCACAGTATAGTCTAGGACAACACTTTACACAGCTTCATTTAGCCCAGTTTTCCCTGATGAGCCTGTGCACAGGCTAGTCTAGGACAACAGTTTACACAGCTGCATTTAGCCCAGTTTTCCCTGATGAGCCTGTGCACAGTTTAGTCTAAGACAACACTTTACACAGCTGCATTTAGCCCAGTTTTCCCAGATGAGCCTGTGCACAGGCTAGTCTAGGACAACACTTTACACAGCTTCATTAAGCCCAGTTTTCCCTGATGAGCCTGTGCACAGACTAGTCGAGGACAACACTTTACACAGCTTCATTAA
Source organism: Dreissena polymorpha (assembly GCF_020536995.1). Lineage (NCBI taxonomy): Eukaryota > Metazoa > Mollusca > Bivalvia > Myida > Dreissenidae > Dreissena > Dreissena polymorpha. Next base: position 28,813,334 of record NC_068357.1, read on the forward strand.
GCCCAGTTTTCCCTGATGAGCCTGTGCACAGGCTAGTCTAGGACAACACTTTACACAGCTTCATTTAGCGCAGTTTTCCCTGATGAGCCTGTGCACAGGCTAGTCTAGGACAACACTTTACACAGCTGGATTTAGCCCAGTTTACCCTGATGAGCCTGTGCACAGTATAGTCTAGGACAACACTTTACACAGCTGCATTAAGCCCAGCTTTCCCTGATGAGCCTGTGCACAGGCTAGTCTAGGACAACACTTTACACAGCTGCATTTAGCCCAGTTTTTCCTGATGAGCCTGTGCACAGGCTAGTCTAGGACAACACTTTACACAGCTGCATTTAGCCCAGTTTTCCCTGATGAGCCTGTGCACAGGCTAGTCTAGGAGAACACTTTACACAGCTGCATTTTGCCCAGTTTTTCCTGATGAGCCTGTGCACAGTATAGTGTAGGACAACACTGTACACAGCTGAATTTAGCCCAGTTTTTCCTGATGAGCCTGTGCACAGTATAGTCTTGGACAACACTTTACACAGCTGCATTTAGCCCAGTTTACCCTGATGAGCCTGTGCACAGTATAGTCTAGGACAACACTTTACACAGCTGCATTAAGCCCAGCTTTCCCTGATGAGCCTGTGCACAGGCTAGTCTAGGACAACACTTTACACAGCTGCATTTAGCCGAGTTTTTCCTGATGAGCCTGTGCACAGACTAGTAGAGGACAACACTTTACACAGCTTCATTTAGCGCAGTTTTCCCTGATGAGCCTGTGCACAGGCTAGCCTAGGACAACACTTTACACAGCTGCATTTAGCCCAGTTTTCCCTGATGAGCCTGTGCACAGGCTAGTCTAGGACAACACTTTACACAGCTGCATTTAGCCCAGTTTACCCTGATGAGCCTGTGCACAGTATAGTCTAGGACAACGCTTTACACAGCTGCATTAAGCCCAGCTTTCCCTGATGAGCCTGTGCACAGGCTAGTCTAGGACAACACTTTACACAGCTGCATTTAGCCCAGTTTTTCCTGATGAGCCTGTGCACAGGCTAGTCTAGGACAACACTTTAAACAGCTGCATTTAGCCCAGTTTTCCCTGATGAGCCTGTGCACAGGCTAGTCTAGGACAACACTTTACACAGCTGCATTTTGCCCAGTTTTTCCTGATGAGCCTGTGCACAGTATAGTGTAGGACAACACTTTACACAGCTGCATTTAGCCCAGTTTTTCCTGATGAGCCTGTGCACAGTATAGTCTTGGACAACACTTTACACAGCTGCATTTAGCCCAGTTTTTCCGGATGAGCTTGTGCACAGTATAGTTTTGGACAACACTTTACACAGCTGCATTTAGCCCAGTTTTTCCTGATGAGCCTGTGCACAGTATAGTCTAGGACAACACTTTACACAGCTGCATTTAGCCCAGTTTTCCCTGATGAGCCTGTGCACAGAATAGTCTAGGACAACACTTTACACAGCTGCATTTAGCCCAGTTTTCCCTGATGAGCCTGTGCACAGGCTAGTCTATGACAACACATTACACAGCTGCATTTAGCCCAGTTTTCTCTGATGAGCCTGTGCACAGTATAGTGTAGGACAACACTTTACACAGCTCCATTTAGCCCAGTTTCCCTGATGAGCCTGTGCACAGTATAGTCTAGGACAACACTTTACACAGCTGCATTTAGCCCAGTTTTCCCTGATGAGCCTGTGCACAGGCTAGTCTAGGACAACACTTTACACAGCTGCATTTAGCCCAGTTTTCCCTGATGAGCATGTGCACAGTATAGTGTAGGACAACACTTTACACAGCTTCATTTAGCCCATTTTTCCCTGATGAGCCTGTGCACAGGCTGGTCTAGAACAACACTTTACACAGCTGCATTTAGCCCAGTTTTCCCTGATGAGCCTGTGCACAGTATAGTGTAGGAAAACACTTTACACAGCTTCATTTAGCCCAGTTTTCCCTGATGAACCTGTGCACAGTATAGTGTAGAACAACACTTTACACAGCTTCATTTAGCCCAGTTTTCCCTGATGAGCCTGTGCACAGGCTAGTCTAGGACAACACTTTACACAGCTGCATTTAGCCCAGTTTTCTCTGATGAGCCTGTGCACAGGCTAGTCTAGGACAACACTTCACACAGCTTCATTTAGCCCAGTTTTCCCTGATGAGCCTGTGCACAGTATAGTCTAGGACAACACTTTACACAGCTGCATTTAGCCCAGTTTTCCCTGATGAGCCTGTGCACAGGCTAGTCTTGGACAACACTTTACACAGCTTCATTTAGCCCAGTTTTCCCTGATGAGCCTGTGCACAGTATAGTCTAGGACAACACTTCACACAGCTGCATTTAGCCCAGTTTTCCCTGATGAGCCTGTGCACAGTATAGTCTCGGACAACACTTTACACAGCTGCATTTAGCCCAGTTTTCCCTGATGAGCCTGTGTACAGGCTAGTCTAGGACAACACTTTACACAGCTGCATTTAGCCCAGTTTTCCCTGATGAGCCTGTGCACAGGCTAGTCTTGGACAACACTTTACACAGCTTCATTTAGCCTAGTTTTCCCTGATTAGCCTGTGCACAGTATAGTCTCGGACAACACTTTACACAGCTGCATTTAGCCCAGTTTTCCCTGATGAGCCTGTGCACAGGCTAGTCTAGGACAACACTTTACACAGCTGCATTTAGCCCAGTTTTCCCTGATGAGCCTGTGCACAGGCTAGTCTAGGACAACACTTTACACAGCTGCATTAAGCCCAGTTTTCCCTGATGAGCCTGTGCACAGTATAGTCTCGGACAACACTTTACACAGCTTCATTTAGCCTAGTTTTCCCTGATTAGCCTGTGCACAGTATAGTCTCGGACAACACTTTACACAGCTGCATTTAGCCCAGTTTTCCCTGATGAGCCTGTGCACAGGCTAGTCTAGGACAACACTTACACAGCTGCATTGAGCCCAGTTTTCCCTGATGAGCCTGTGCACAGGCTAGTCTAGGACAACACTTTACACAGCTGCATTTAGCCCAGTTTTCCCTGATGAGCCTGTGCACAGGCTAGTCTTGGACAACACTTTACACAGCTTCATTTAGCCTAGTTTTCCCTGATTAGCCTGTGCACAGTATAGTCTCGGACAACACTTTACACAGCTGCATTTAGCCCAGTTTTCCCTGATGAGCCTGTGCACAGGCTAGTCTAGGACAACACTTTACACAGCTGCATTTAGCCTAGTTTTCCCTGATTAGCCTGTTCACAGGCTAGTCTAGGACAACACTTTACACAGCTGCATTTAGCCTAGTTTTCCCTGATTAGCCTGTGCACAGGCTTGTCTAGGACAACACTTTACACAGCTGCATTTAGCCCAGTTTTCCCAGAACACAACTCTTAATTTTATGAACAAAATTATTGTGTTAATTAGTCACAGATTAATTGTGTTATTCAAACTGTTAGGACGAGTATCATGGCTGTAATATTAATTGTGTTGTTCACACTTTTAGGACCCCTTACAATTGTCAAAATTCAATAATGTTGTTCAAATTTTTAGGACCTGTTCCTTTGGTCAATGATTAATTGCATTTTTCAAACTGTTAGGACGTGTTTCAATGGTCAAAGATTAATTATGTTGCAAGAGTCAAAGATTAATTATGTGGTTCAAACTTTTAGGACCCGTTGCAATTGTCAACGATAAATTGTGTTGTTCAAATTTTACAAGCATGCATTTAGCCCCACGTTTTTGTCCCTGTAGGACCAGCTAAAATGGTCCAAGATGTGTCTCCACAACATAGCATCGTCTGGCAAGTTTTCCAGCGACCGCACTATAGCTGAGTACGCCCGGGACATATGGGGCACTGAACCCACGGAGTTCAAGCTGCCAGCACCACACGAGAGCCCACTCCAATACGACGATAGCAACAACGCACAGGCCAAAAAATGAGTGCTACATTATATAGGTTATAGAAATTAGTTAGTAACCAAAATTTATAGACAAGTGAACACAATTACTGTACAAGTATTTTGAGTATTTTATGAAAGTCAACATAACATTATGTGTGTTATTTGTGTGATTTAAAAACAACACAAAAAAGAACATTTGAGGATTAATAAGTATGTTTAAAGTCAACATAAAATGTGTGCGATTAAAAACACAACACTACAAAAACATTGTTGATGAAGATTTATGTTGACTGTTGCGTGTGTTTGAACATTTATCAAAATAAATCACTGTTTGATTTATGCTTTGTTTATAGAAATCTGTTTTGTTGGAATAACTTAGATTGATATTTACATTCTTCAAAAGAAAATGTGACATTTTATCTCAAATTTCTCTGTTGTAACAAGATAAGCTTCATATGAAAACTTGCATTACTAATGATGTTAAGACAAAATAATTATAAACAAAAAATACATGACAGATGGTCACTTTCATCAATATATTTTATGTATACAAGTCCATAAATTTGGGGCTGCTTTCTGAAAACATCACTAGTATGAAATTTGAAACAAACTATGTCACTTGTCTTTATTTTGTTAAAACAGATTCATGAAAGGAAAAAAATTAGTAAATATTGGTGCTTGTGCATGCTTTTTAAAAAATAATAAGAACATTTACTTCTTCAATAAACTGTATTAGAGTCAATGGTCTATTTATTGTCAATCTGTTAATGTTAGTATGTATGTATCATGTATCCAATGGTATATTCTAGTATTGTTTGTACAATAGTGTGCACTCAGGCATTTGTAGTTTTATTGGAACACATGGGTGACATTACCGGTAACTGTGATATGTCAGTGTGTTTATCAATGCAACCCTTCTCTCCAAGGGGCGAGTATCTGTTCCATGAAAGGAAGATCTGTATCAAGCATTTAGCCGCGCTCTGAGAAAACATGGCTTAATTGATGTGCTTAAATGTGATCCCAGATTAGCCTGCACAGTCTGCACAGGGTAACCAGGGACGACACTTTTTACTTTTATGGAATTTTTTGTTTTAATAAGATCTCCTCTAAACAAAAATCCAGTTACGGTGAAGTGTTGTCCCTGATTAGCTTGTGTGAACTGCACAGTCAAATCTTGGATGACACTTAAAACACATGCATTAAGCCCAGTTTTCTCAGAATGAGGCTTCATGACTGCTTTGTTGTTTTTATTATTTACTTTAATGTTTTTGTTTGATCTTTTTGGGCATTTAATGTTGACAACTCTTTGATTTATCTTGAAACAAACGTCAATGGTCACTGAGTCTAGTCAGACCTATTATCAGCCTATATCTAAAATGTCTATTTTTCCCCTTTATTAACTAGTTTTTCCTGGGTAATTTGTTTTTTAACCCTCAGCTCTTTCTCAACACTCACTTGATTTTGTCTCAGCACAGTATATTCCATGTTCTTATGGTGCCTCTTCAAATATACAAACATCTCAAAGCTGCAATCATGATATGCCCTATTGGACACATTTGTGAGATAAATTATTGTTCAAGATACCGGTACCATAAGATTTTATTGGCCAGTTTCAATAAAGGCAGACTCTTTAATGTTTCATTTGTTATCTCAAATCCACATGAAACTATGCAATCACTTACAATTAAAAATCAGTGTTAATGTATTTGGATTCCACAAACATAAAATTTACTGTGCTTAGTGTTTTATTGCACTCATGAATTGTGGTATGATAGCAGTTGCGTGCAAATGTTTCAATGAATTAAAAGTATACATGTCTGATGAAGCAAATATCTATGTTATATTTGAATACCGCATTTGTACAACCAAAGATAAATGTTCTGATTTGCACTAATAAACATTTACACTTATCTTTTTCAGAAAAGTAACTGTTTGTTAAGTGTATAATTTATGTAACTTTTTGTTAAGTATTTAACTTATATACTAAGAAACATCAAGACCGTCAAAGGTAATGATGTTCCATTCTTTTGTTGATTTCTTTTTTGTTAGCATTTATTTTCTATGCTTTACTTTTATTTTCATCTTCCATAGTTTTTTTATGTTTATGTATATTCCTAAACTATTTGTTTACATTTCCAACAAAAGAACACACTTATTTTCATGGTTGTTTTAATGGTTAACATATTGACTAGTTCAAACCAAAGTTTCAAAAGAACACAACACAAACTAAAATCTGTATGACTTTCTTTATCAAGATAAGATTGCAATTAATTTTATGTATTTTTGTAAACATTCTTTAACTTTACTTAGCCCCAAGACATGGGATTGTTGTTAAAATATTAATAATAAAATTTGAACTCTTCATTGATTACTTTTATCTGTTGTTTTGTATTATAATATATTGTTAAAAAAATATTTAATTGTTTATATTTAAGTATATATAGATCTTCTATATATACATAGTATATATATATTTTTTTATAAAAACTATCTTTTGAAGTGTCAACATAAAAGTGGTGGCACATTTGCAACATTTCTATTTTTACAAGCACATTCATTGAATTTATATCCCCTGCCAAGTAAATTTTGTTTATGGATGGGTGCAAATCCCATGATGCATGCACGGAGCGTATATTGAGTCATCTAGAGTCCGTGATGCATGTTAGAGTCATAAATAAAACGTTTGTAACATTTGACCCCAGTGTGTTACCTTGACACAAGAGACCCGAGTCTTACCTGTGCCACACTTCCAGATAACGGAACAACAGTTATTACAGAATCCCTTGATGCAGAGTGAAGAAATTATTCACAATTAGTTAAATGTCTGATCATTTACCTGAATGTGTGACCTTAACCTTGCCTCTAGGGTTATTGGTCTTGCATGTGACTCAGTCCCACATGATTGATAACAAGTGTGGTAAGTTGCATCGCTGTGGTTCATATGTTATTGTAGAAAGAACTTACGACTGGAAAAAATACTCTATAAAAGGGTATCTAGAAGTAAAAAAGGGCCGTTACTCCGTTATTGACCAATTGCTTGTATCACAGTTTAACGTGAATCATCCTACTGTTCATATATACACTCGTACCAAGTTTCAATGAAATCTGCCAACCGGTAATCAGTTCCAAGTTATGGCTCCAGACACAAGTATGCCTATTTTCAAGTGATACACAATTCATTTGTGACACGATCCCATGATCCACAGTTTATTACTGATACATGTCTAGTATATACAGTTATTATATGGTACAGCCCATTGTCAAAGTTAATTTGTGATACAATCCCATGATACACAGTTGATTTTATGTTACAACCCCACGATACACCGTCCTTGAATGCAGGGGGGGGGGGGGCTGGTCGGTTAAGTGGGTCAGGGGCTCGTGAGCGCTTTATTTATCCATGCGTTTGTTCTTTCGTTTGTTCATTCATTTATTCACTCAATCATTAATTAATTCATGCATTTGTTCACTCATAAATTAATTAAATACATGTTCATATATCAAACTAACGCCATACTCACCGTGTTTGTGGAAAAAACACTTGATACGGCTGACGAAGCATGTCATAATTCTTGCATTTACTGAATCAAAGACGAAACCGACGAGGCACAAAAACAATCCGCTGGCGGGGAAATCGAATACTCTATACTGTGTTATTCCCTAGCTAATTTTGAACGAAGGAAATGGACTAATGCCATGTGAACATAAAATACATTTAGCTTTTTATTCCGGTATGTCGCGGCAAAGCGGTTTGGTACTAAGGATGAGTTTTATATATCGACAATATCGACGGAATGGATTCCTGATGAAGCGCTGTTGTTAGAGCCCGCTTTTGCTCACCATTCAAGATCTCGCCACTGCTATCAAAGATCTGTTCTACTGAATCCTTCTAGATTTCGGTTCGTCCGATTAGAAGCGAAGTTTACCAGCACTGAAACCAGGGTAGCATACTTACTCTCAAGCAGGTCATGAATTCGTGTATCATTGCGAGTGGAAGGTGCCTTGGTAAAACAATCCACAGCAATCTGCTGTTAACTGTTCATGTTGACGGAGTAACTTAACAGGGCAACTATTTTGCTCATTTTTTTATGAGAACTATGATCAGCTGTCCATAAAGGCGCAATTATACGAGGCGCTGGTTCGAAAAATTATAGAATATACATCACAAACAGGGACCCACATACTGCATGAAATATATGGAAGCGTTCAACTGTTGTATACTAAGTTTCACAACCGGCGATTGTCGTTGAAAAAGAAGCTCCATTAAGATGACTTCATACATTATGTACATAACAATTGAGCCGATGATTTTCTCTTTAAAACCACATAATACATTGCCTGATGCTATCCCTGCAACGACCTACTGACATTGCGCTGCCTTTCTAACGATCGATAACCAGTACAAATGTTCTTAGCCCTACACTGCATGGACACAGATTCTTATCCGCCCAATAATTTGGAAAGTGTAAGTTAGGCTATCTAGTTTAGGCGGCCGTGATGCACTACACTTATCTGATTTTAATTGCACTACATTTGTGTATGAACATACAATATTGAAACCAAATTCTTGAAGAAACTATAATATGGATATTACAACATTTGTTTTGAAGAACTCCTAAAAGTATGACATGGCTATTAATTAGTAACCTTGTCATTTTCTTTCCGAATTACATCATTAATACTATTGCATAGAAATTGCTCTCGACTAGGAGTCAGGAGAAAAAATAGCCAGGTCCATAATGGTTTATGACCAATAGTTTTTCTTTGATATTTATGTGAAATGTTAAGAGAGGAACCACCAACCGTAAACGAGGGTTGGCCTTCGTCTGATCAAGTCACGTTAAGATGTTCCACAATGAACATTCGTGACAAAGTCTCAAACCATAATCTTTGGTCGAAAAAAGTTTGAAAAAGCACACACACAACGATCAGTGGTTTATTGTCAATTGTGATACATATAGGTCAAATTTCCATTCCGATTGAATATTAAAATTAATTTCCTTATACATAAGTGAACTTACGTGTATAGCTAAGGGCATTTGCTCGCGAATTTATGTTCGATATCGTTCGTAAAATTAATGTTAGTTATGGGGCTTGTACAACATGCCCGTTTCAAACTAGGGATTTTGCTGTTGTGTCAAGGTAATTGCATTTTTATACTTTACCTTTTTAGAAAAATGTTGAATTGTGGCTATCTTATATGTGTGCAATGTATATATGCAACTATTGCTTATTGCGAATTGGATTTGCTAAAAACTCCCAGATATTCAAGGAAAGAATATTTGCATCGCTTGTTCAAACTTTAAAGTTCTGAAAAATCAAAATGGCTAGCTGTATCTGGATTTCTATTTCATTTTAAGAGGTTTGTGAATCAACATCACCCCTCCATCAGTAATCAGTTTGACGGTCACATTTCACACTTCGAATATGTGGCTTGCAAACAGCAGCATTTCGCGTTGGTTTCAAACTACAGCCATGTCATCAAGTAGACAATCATGGCTTCCATCGTTTCGTTTTTAAATATATTGCATGTATTTAAATTGTAAAAATATTTCCGATTCTGTTTACTGAAAGAAACATCTATTATATAAATATGAAATAGCAGTTTATTTATTATTTTTTCATATATTATACAATTAAAATCTACAGCCAAGCTATACAATATACTCATACAAAGGCTTTTTCCATTATTGCATAACCATGATCTGGACTAAGAGATGCTATGTCTAATCTTACATTTGATAAGAAGGGATGTAGCGGCGGAAAATTGCAATTCACAACCGGTATGTAATAAATGATTATTTAATATGAATGTATGTAATATGTATTGCATTCTATTATTGTTTATTTGTTGCTCTTAGATAACTCGTAATTTTGATTTTTCAATTAATACATATTGGTACATATGACAAGCCGTAAACCAGTTTAAATGCCTTAGGCGTTTTCTAATTCGTCGATCCTGGCTTTTATACATCCACTTAAAGAGGGGGGGGGGGGGGCATATACATTATTGCGTCGTCCAACCGTCCGTCGGATTGTTTTGTAAAACGTAATTCAAAAAGTACTGCCGCTAGAGGATGAAACTATTACGTCCATAATAGCCAACATGTGAAAACTTTCATCTCCATAGTTTGGTTCTGATTTTTTTTTAAATAACCGGAATACTAGCTCAAACGACTTGTGTCGCGTGTAACTCATAATGTATTGCTTCTAGAGGGATGATACTCTATCAACTATTTTGAGCTGGCGAACTTCCATATCTTGGTTCGGATTGTTTTCTTCACAAAACAGGATTTATGAACATATAAGCAAAAGATACATTTTTCAACATTTGCCAAACATAAAAAAATTATTGCTGCTACGAACATATTAACCAGCCTGTGAATGTGTAGCTCCCTATAATATGGTTCCTTTTTTTAATTCTTTGGAGTTATAGCTTTTTAGGCAAAAACATAACATTTAATCATTTGTGTCACATGTTGCCCAATAATTTTTGCTGCTAAAGAGATGACATTTTACAAACATATTAAAGAGCATATGAACTTGAACACCTCAATATTTTGGTTCATTTATTTTTAGTATAGGATATTTAAAATTTTTAGTAAAACAAGATGTGTATGTGGAACACTATGTTCCCCATATATTTGACCTTTGACCTTGAAGGATTACCTTAACCGTGTCCTTTCACAACTCAAAATGTGCAGCTCTATGAGATACACATGCATGCCAAAAATGAAGTTGCTATCTTCAATATTGCAAAAGTTATGGCAAATGTTGACGTTTGACGCAAACAAATCAACAAACCAATAAACACACAGACAGGACAATAACAATAACATTTTGAACTTGCGGTTACAAAAAAAGTGTTGGTGATACAGTGATGAAACTTTACATCCACTCTTATAAAAAATAAACATAATAATCATAAAATCATGTTATATTTATTATTTACATGATACTCAAATAAATTAAAATAATAATAATAATTATTATTATTATTGTCCCCTACCGGTGAAACCGGAGGGGACTTATGGTTTGTGCTTTGTCTGTCAGTCTGTCAGTCAGTCAGTTTGTCAATCTGTCAGTCTGTCACATTTTTCTGGATTATGCGATAACTTCAAAAGTTTTACATATTTTTTTCATGAAACTTGAAACATGGATAGATGGCAATATGGAGATTATACACGTTATTTCATGTTGTTCATACGTCAAGGATTCTGGTTGCTATGGCAACAAATAGACTAGAAATATTGCTAAAAACCGGTAGGGGACTTATTTTGCTTGACAATAGTCTTGTTATTATTATTTCGGGTGATTTTGGGTTAAATACCTTGCTATATATATATTTGATAGTGAAATTTCTTTTTCAGAGAAGTTGAATTTTCGTTATAATTTATAATTTATCATCGTTTTGTGCAATAAATTAGGAGTTAAACACGCATTTAACATTAAACATTAATTAATATATAGCTTGCTAGTTGAAAGATATATACACGTGCAAAAAGGTGATGATTAATTAACATCTATTATGTCTTACCATTACAGATGTCTATATTAAAATGCAACAACAGGGAACGGGTATATAAGAGTAACATTGTCGGTCCGTCGGTTTTCGGCATAAAATACTATAACCACTTTCATATTACATTAAACTGAACAGTTTAAACCATTGAAGCTAGGAAAGGGACTTGTACGTTCGTTTGTCAGTCGAGGCCGAACTTAATGAATGTCGATAAAATAAAACACGATATTCACTTCTATCGTTTTAAAATTTTCAGCACTTCACCTTACTGCGGAAGGACATGCCCTCGGTTATTTGTCCGCAATGGCCCCGACTTTCATTGGAAGGAATATAACGTTCCAGCTGAATGCAACATCACCTCTTTCATACGAACAATACGAAGTCTGTAAATGGAAAGTAATATTTCAAAGGTCAAAGGTCTACTTCATAAACAGCGGATATAGCCTGTTCGAATCTGACGGGATGAAGATGATGGAACTGGACAGTGATTATGTGAACAGCAGCTGGGACGGGGCGGTTATTAACGTGATTTGCAATGACTACGAATCGACTGTCATAAATCTAAAATTAGAAGGTGAACTTTAAACTGCAGAGTGAAGATTAAAAATGCTTAAGGTTTTGTAATTAATACCGCTTTGCACCACACAAATACTTAATGAAAAACCCGCGACAAGACTAAATACATGTAAATACATAGAAACGAATTTAAAAACGATAAAAATAAATTGAAATAAACAAACAAACAAGTATTACAAAGAATAAGCAGATAAAAAATTGTTCTTGCACGAAGTGGGTTGATTAACATGGACTTGAATTGGCGAATCTTAATCATCTTTTACATGCTGTTACAATTTATTTTACTAAAGCTATCAAGTACATTGGTTCAATGAATACTTTATTTTATAAGCCTAATAATGCATTCAAGTTTGCGTTTAATTGTGAAATCAAACGTACACTGGAAGAAATGAACTTTGGAACTTACTTGGATATATACCGGAAATGAAATATATTTTATAAGTTCACACCTTCTTTTACAACCATTGTCAATGATAAATCATACTTAAATAGACAATGTGATTTCAAAACTGTTTTGTTTAATTCACGTTTAGTACTAAACGACATTTTACCTCTAACTTTCAGTGTATTCTTATTAAGATAATTGCAGAAAAATGTGTAATTGAATTGATTGACATTATTCAATGAAAATGACAAATGACTAAATTCCATTAGTCTCCTAAATGTTTTTGAACTAACGCAGTTGAAGAATACATTCCTGCTTCAAATGGTTAAAACAAATAAGCACTTGGTAAATGTTTCAAGTGACACAAATTACAAAATAAATGTGTGGCGAAATTAAACATATATTATTTGTCCAAAGACGTTGGTATATAGTTAAAACTATGAAACATTAAAATTCTGAACTTTTCAAGAAATTATTTTAAGAAAATTTATAAATACATAGTTTTATCGTTTTGTCCGAGTATTCAAGACCGCAATGAAACGATATACGCCTAAAATCAATTAAAAATAGTTACAAGGGCAACGCATGTCAAATTTCTATGATTCATGCTTAACGCATATTTATTTTGTGATACTTTTTTCCAATATCAGATTTCAAAAACGAGTGTGGGTATCTCAACGTGCTATCCTACCCAGAAGGACCCGAAGGCTACGGTCAGATTGCATACTTCCCAACTGCAAAGATTCTGAGAAATCCCGTCGGTTATGCACGGATATGGGAGAGAGATGGCGTTGATATACCATATCTAAAAGGCGTTTATAAAGAACGAACTGACAAACTTAATTTCCAGTACATTCTTACCGTCTTTAATTTCACCGGGCTACATCGATACAACGTTAGGTGTAAGGAACTCAATACTGAAACTAACGAAATTATCCTTTTCGATGGTGAGCACATTCTTAACTTTGCCGGTTGTTTCATTTAGCTCAAAGAGTGTTATTGTAAACCTTTGTATTATTGTATAAATGGATATAACTGTAGTTTAAATTAAGTATAACACACATGTTTTCGCTGATAGTAATGCATTTCAATGGTAATACATTATCCCACACCCACTTTCAGGTCGTCCAGTACTAAGTTCGCTCTGCAGTGTGGACAACTGTTCCAACTGTCTGTGTGTCATACCAGGAGACAGGCTAATATGCACCACATATAGCAGCAATGTCTCGCTCTTGATTGGTCACATCAAATTACAACTTAAACGCACTAAACATGACAGCCTGTTTACATACACCACTATGAATTACACCATCAGTGAGAAAGATCATCAGTCAACGGTCGTATGCTCAGCGTCTTATGACAACAAAAAGGTGTTTACCGCTAATGCCTCGGTTTACATTTACGGTAAGAAACGTTCATGCTGCCATACAGCTCGAGACAAACAAAACTTAATCAGACAATGTTTGAAAACATTATGTGAAACACATGGCAAAACCACTAGACAGTTTTAATAAACGTTCATGCTGCCATACAGTTCGAGAAAAACTAAACAGATATATACGTTATATAATACTTATGGCAATACCACTATAAAATTTAATACGGTATTAAATTGATTAAGTGCAGACCAGTAATGTATATATTGCATTAATATGTTGCTTTGTGTAACACGCATTAAATAAATTGTAAAATGATTGGTTAAACTGCAGTCTACATTAACGATAGTTGTGTTGTATTACATTTTAACGATTCATACGCTGCTTAATACCATTAAACAGTTCCACCAAAGTTAGAACCAGAACTAACTCTACCAGAACTACAAGAGGGTTCTCCAGTAAATATAACCTGTGTAACACCACCAGGGAGACCCCCTCCTGTTATACAGATGTTTCTCGACAGTCAGATTATTAATCACGTCTCTCAACATAACGTGTACGACGCAACCAATCAAACGTATACTAGTGTTGCCACATTGAAGTCGGCTAACAGAACGTGGGACAATAAAAACATCACCTGCAGATATTTAGTGACATATCCGGACGGTCAAAACGATTCTTGGCGCTCGACGACCAAAACGGTGAACTATACATGTAAGCATGACATTGATGCATTAGGTACCTACACGTATAAAAGTAAAAATTGTTTTTGTTTTCCTTACTTATTTTGGTAAATTAAACATAAAACCATTTAAATTGAATTGAATTAACACAACAACAAGAAAAAATACACTTTTTTGCAGATCCTCTCTCAAATCATGCGAATATGTCAGCTGGGTATCATATCTACATTGAATGTCCATTGGTGGACATCAACACAAAATGTATATATAAATGGGCGACAGATAAAGACAACATTCAAACACTCGACGCGCTACTACCAAATATGACAGGCACAGTGTTTGCCCTGAATGTCAATGTCCCCGGTAATTCCTTAGGTCAAAAAAGTAAATGTCATGCAGAGTGTGAGGAGTTCAATCTACGGCTTAAAAATGATAACATTCTGAATGTCTCAAGAAAGTATTGTTTTGTTTAAATAACTGAAAGATCTACCCATTTATCGTTTTAGACAGTTAAAGCAGCAAATGTCAATATATCCATTACGACCCTATAAATCAGTATCATAAAAAAGACTGTATAGTATTACTGTTCAGAACGAGCGTAAAAGCAAATTGTTTTTAATTGGTAATTATACATATAAAAAGTGATACAAGATGTATGCAAGAAATGTGCACGTCAAAGAAGTGCAAAATCAAGTTTGTTTTAACAATAACTTACGGTTTGTCTTGTCCAAGTATAGCTCATAGGTTTGATTTGTCTTCAAAAATAGGTTTGCATTTTCATTGAATGCTTTTTAGATGAAGCTGAACATATAAAAGCCTATTTGGTAACAAAATGCGGCCTGTCAACAGAAGTTTGCTTTCCTTGCTCAGTAAAGAGAAATCCACTCGCAAACATTTCTCTTGGCAAACTCGAAGACCAGAATTACCGCCATGCATGTCTGAACAGGATTGAGTGTACAATCGTCATCTCCAGATCTGATATTGAGGCAGCATCTAAACATGAATGTAAAGCATGGAACATAAACGAACTCTCAAACACTACACTTGAATCGATTACAGAACTAGAAGGTATTTGTTTTAAATCTAAATTTGCAGTTGACGTTTTCTTCCTTTCTTAAGGCAATCCGGATAGATTGAACACATTTCTTTAGGCTTGAAATAGTGTAACAGCTAGAAGACGTTTGTTTCTGTTGTCCATCATTTATAAATTACATTTATTAAAACAAGCTGTGATTCACTATCGTTTATACTCTACAGAAGACCGCTTGCCTTTGACGGAGGGTTCGATACCGCTCATGTCAATTATGATTGGACTGGTAGTTTTTGCGGTTGTCATATCTACTGTGACAGTCTTCTTCTTCATAAGAGGTGAATATAATGTTTTGAACATAAAATACAAGTACTTCATTTACATTCATTGTATCTGAATTTTGTTGCAAATCCTATGTATTATATACTAAGATACAAATGATTATTTTGACACGAATTGATATATTGTTTAGGTGTACGACGGCGCATCAGAAGGAGTGCTACGTTAAACCCGTAAGACACAAACATATAATTGAACATGTAAAAATAGGCTTTGCACTTTCAAATGACAAGTTTCTGTTTCATATTATTCATGATGTAACAATCACCCAATACACAGTTCGAGAGACTCTTTGTCATACAAGCAAAGTCATACCCATATATTCGATTTTTATTTATTAGAGAAACAATTTATCTTAAATTATGTTTGCTCTCTGTTTTTGACTAAAGATATAATATACATGTGTAGTTAAATTCATACTATTGCTATTCATTTTGTTCTTTTATTTCAGTATAAAAGGATTTCGAATTAACTCTTCACATCAACGTGATATCCGAATGGAATCAGGTCATATACACTGTCTGATTTCTTGTTAAGCTTGCAGTGTTAGTCTGATAAATCAATCGCACTAATAAAGTATAATTCACAATTGATTGAAAACATGTTTTCGTACCATTCCACTTTAGATTTCTAAGATATTTCAATCACACGATTCGTTAATTAGTGTTATATATGTTATATATGATGCTTGCGTCCTCTTATGAGGATGGAAACATAGATGGAGACATAAGGTACACCTAGATGCTTTATTTGCAGAAACAAGATAATTAAACTGCTGTTTGAACATTTGTTTCAGAACAACAATCCGGCAACGATTCGGTCAATGCAAGCAACAATGAGACAAATGCAAATTTCGAATCAAACATCAATATATACTCCAATGTAGTTGCTTCCTCCAGGCGGCCAGTGGTAAGTATCCACCACCCAGCGATGAATGCCAATGATAACAACACAAGTAATGTTATTTGGTACTGTGGTCTGTTGTCTGCATGTTCTGATACATGGTACCGTGTTATTTCAATAGAGGTCACGTGTATGAGTTTCAAACTGCTAACAATTATTAATAAATTGCCAAACATGTAAATTTTAGGCCCAAGCAGCTGAACAGAATGAACTGGTGTACGCTGACATTGACATCGCGTTTCTAGAGATGAAGCAGAAGAAAGTGACTAAGAAAAACAAATACGTGCCCACCGAGTACACAAGTGTTAGAGAACTAACCGCAGATGTATCAGATGAACACGTCTATGTTAATACATAAGACAGCATTACCTTTATGGAGAACTCACCTCTAATGTATCAGGTGTACGCGTCTATGTTATTACATGAGACAGCATTACCTTTGCCGATGACGTTGTGGTTTATGTGTTCATCGCACGTCTGTTTTTCAGCCCAGATGCCTATGCAATACAGGACATAATGTATACAAAAAAACTTAAACAAAAGGAAGGATTAAAGTCGACGTCGCCACACTGAGTTTTAATGACACATTTGATAATGTTTAATCAAGTGGAAGGGCGTTCTTATGAATACTCCGATTCCGATTTTATTTATGTCATACATGACAAAAAACATGTTCATCCTATAACGAATGTTTTTGCCTTGTTGTGCACATATATTGCTTTGAGTGTGAAAAGCACACAAACTTATTTTTTTTCTAAAAAGTGATGTGAAAAGACGATTTCATAGCCAATCCTTTTAGTTTTTTTATACATCTTTCATCCTCGTTTTCTTTCATATTAATACTTTGTATTCGATTTCGGAACTTATTTTATAGTACGCTTATGCATAACTTCAAGACCTTAAGTACGTCTGAAAAAATGTGAGAATGCAGCCAAACAATATACATTTGTATTTTTAAATGATTAACATTAACAGAGTGAACAACTTTATTATACATAATAATTTATAATCTATAAATCATAATTGTATGTTATCAAGACTTAATATTAACGCGCAAAGGCACGATTAACAAGCATTAAATAATTAGCATCCCATTTCATGCTTAAGGTTTTGAAAGAAAGGCACAATTAGACAATAGGAACATGCGCTCATACTGAGCAAATTCTGCTTTTTTACAATTTTTTTTTAACTTCAATACTACAATTATTTTCAACGTGTTTGCACTAGTTTTGATTAAATATCGATATGTTTCTGTTTTGCATATTTGGAAACCCTTTTTAACACGAAGTTGAGTACATCGTATTTGTATATCAAATTTGAAACATAAGGTTAAGGCAACTATCTTTTAAGACAATCTCATTTTCTCGCTACGTTTTGTACTGTCAGAAAATGACATCCGCATTGCCACAAATTTTGAAACCCTTCTTTAGATTTCAGTTTTCAAGTCTACATGAAAATATAAATATCAAAAATCAAAGTTTTAATTATATACTATGACATATTCAAATACAAATACAAATCACTTATATAGCGCAAAAAATATTATAAAAATATTATATTGCGCTTCACAAACACTGCACACTGGTTATCCATGAAAAAGATTGAACAAATGAGTTTTAAGTCTTGATCTTAAACAGCCCTCATTGTCAATGATTTTTAAGTGGCTTGATAGATTGTTCCACCACTTCGGGCCAACAACAGTTAAAGATCTATCCGCCAGCTTAGTTCGCCTCCTGGGAATAACAAGATTACAGTCACTTTGTGATCGAAGTCTATACCGACTGGCTGCTGGGACAAACATTTCTTGCAAGTAACCTGGAGCATAACCATGGACAACACGAAAGACCATAACCAAGACTTTGTACATGATTCATTAACCTATATAGAATTAAAAGTCACTCGCAATCATACATTTAAGTTCCTGGCAGTTCTTTGTTAGAAAAAAACTACCACAAAAACAAAAACAAAAAAGAAACAATTAAAACTAGCTAACATACAGGACTAAATGCAGTCTCGAAGAAAGAAAGCTATAGTTATACTAAAAACATATCAATATGAGAAAGTGCACCTACATTCATTTGATATTACTGTAAATTTAGATAAGCATACACGTTAAGTATGAAACGTTCAACTATATTTCTAAATATTGCTGTGACTAATTATTTTGCAATCCAATAAAAAACGCAGTCACACATTATTTCTTTCTAGACGCGTGCAAGTCACGATGAAAGCAACTGTATACAATAATAGAACGATAAATAAAAAAAATACTCCAACATTTTTAGAAGATCAGACTACCAGTTTTTTTTAAAATATTTTTGGAGATTTCATATGCTGTTT
The DNA here is from genome assembly GCF_020536995.1 of Dreissena polymorpha. Classification (NCBI taxonomy): domain Eukaryota; kingdom Metazoa; phylum Mollusca; class Bivalvia; order Myida; family Dreissenidae; genus Dreissena; species Dreissena polymorpha. The sequence goes on from NC_068357.1 coordinate 28,832,371, forward strand.
AACGTCAGAAGCTAGTACAATGTGTCGCTTCGACTTTAACAGAAATTGGTTGTATGTCTTATCCTAAGCAAGAGAGCAATAGGCGCAAAGTGCTCATTTGAGACCCCAAGGAACTTACTTAGTAACTGTTCTTAGCAACTTTTTTCAACACATTTTATTTGAAGATTTCAAAAAATTACATATCAAATATGAGCAATAACACAATAATGTAATGCAATTAAAGATGGCATAGGAACATATGCAATACATCTAAGGTTATCTATATAATATATGTCATTTTGTGTGGAAAAAGACATTAAAGAAATATAAAAACGAAAAAAAAGACATTTTCCAGTGTGTATAGATAAACAATAATTTATAAATTGTAGTACCAGAATGGAAAAGGCATAGAAAAAATATTAATAGATTCATTTAATTATATAGATATGTTCAGTTTTTATAGAAAAATAATGATGTATAAGTTGTTATAACAGATGACAAAGGCATTGAGAAACAATAGTAGGTGAATGCAATTATATTTTATGACACATCGGTCCTACATTTATTTTATTTAAATACCGATATGCTATAAATAGCATTTTTAAACAGCTGTTAAAACAACTACAACAATAATCAAGTTTAAATTCTATGTTTGTGAGACAATTGAATTGATTGGTTCCCATTCACCGTCGAAGGATTCTAAATTATTTTTTTGACATTGATATTTTTCTGAAGTTATCATATTCATACTTTGTGTATTTCTTTGCTCCTGCAATGATTGTAATGCATTTATTAATTTTACTCTTGTAATGTCTTTAATTCAACCTAGTGAGCTAGTTTCTCAGAATATGATACTCAGTTTCGAATATTCAAAATATCATTTTGATACACGGTCTCATCAAGTTGAATAAAGATTAAGAAATACATGTGACCGCTATTGTTTGCACAATTATTTATTTTAATTTGACCTATTGACTTTGACCCACAGTGTCAGGGTTTTGATCTCAACGGATACCTCATTTAGACAAATGGTCTTACCATGTTTTACGAAAAATTTGCAATAAATGTGGCCTCTAGTGTTCACAACCTTTTTTTAAAAATTAACATTTGAACTGGCGACCTAGTTTTGAATCCTTTGTAAATCAGTATTTAACTCAATCAAGATGTAATAAGCAATGGCGAATACGTAAAAAGTTTCATGTGCAATACATGTGATCTCAACAGTTTTCTCAAGCTCTCTATTTTAACTTGTTGGCCTAGGTTTTCATCCCTTGTGAATCAGTTTTAAACTGAAACGAGATGGTGTTAAGACAAATGTTCAGACCTCATGAAAATTGGGCATTAAATGTAACCCTAGAGATTTCCTACAAGCTTTTTTTATTTGAACAATTGACCTCGATTTTCACCATAGTGAATAGAACCCAGTTCCTAACTAAGGCAAGATATTATTGGATGGACTGTTTTGAGCAAGATCCATGAAGATTTGGTAATACATGTGACCTCATGACTTTTACAGAGGTTTGACTATAGCAACATGCGGAAAAATGCCCCTCAACCGGTTTTTTAAACTTATTGTTTTTTTTTCGAACTCAACCGAGATATCAAAAAAAATGTTCAGAGTGTATTTCATGATGATTGGTAAGAATGTGACCTAGAGAATTTTACAATGTTTTACAACAACCGTATTAAGAAAACTAACCCGCCGCTTTAAACGGATCAAAGTTCATTTCCAAACTCGGTTGATACATCATAGGGAAAAACTTTTTTCGCAAGTTTCATGAAGACTGTGCAATAAATGTGAAAAGCGTTTACAATAAGGCCGAGGTATTTTAGGGACAACTTTTTTTAGCAAGTTTCATGAAAATTGGGCAAACATGTGACCTTTAGAATGATGACAAGGCAAATGTTCGCAAAAGCTCAACGTGAGCACGCTGTGCCAAGCTGAGCTAAAACCTGACCTATGACATTGCACCAACTTTAAATTATTAAGAGCAAACGTGAACATTTGTAACAAAAAACGCACGTCTGGAATACATGGATGCTTATAAGTTTAACAATATTTTTGTTAAATAGCGGTCAAATTTACATGAGGAATATTCAGATTATTCAAAGTGCTACATTCGATATTAATCAATATCATACAGTCCACAAATTTCAAGATTAAAACTTGTCTACCTTCTTATTAATATGTTTTACATTTATGCATTATGCATTATAAATGCATTTAAATATATGTTTCCTGAAACTCAGGGTCGATTTGGAGTAAACACTAATTACACAATTTGTGAACACCTAATTGAACCTGATGGTCAAACTCATATCGAAAATTAAGTATTTTTGCGATACCAGGTCATTGGTATTTCATTTACCAGAGACCTTCAACAACTCGAGCAGTTCTGTCATCACAACCTTGAGTTAAAGAAGTTTAACTGTAATGTTAGTGTGTTTTAACCATGTTTGTTGTCCTCGTAAAGTTGTTTGCTTTTGTTTAGTCTTTTAATTAAGTGTATTTAGATTCAACTGTTGTTTAAATATATTTATCCCCACGCTTTTTGAAAAAAAGGTGGGGATATTGTGGTGATCTCCGCCGTCCGTCCGTCCGTCTGTCCGTCCGTCTGTCCGTCCGTCTGTCCGTCCGTCCTGGCCACTATCTCCTCCTACACTAAAAGCACTAGAACCTTGAAATTTACACACATGGTAGCTATGAGCATATGTGCGACCCTGCACTATTTGGAATTTTGATCTGACCCCTGGGTCAAAAGTTATAGGGGTTGGGGTGGGGCCGCGTCAGAAATTATCACTCATTTTTTTAGGTTATTTTACATTTACTTCTTTATTTCTACACCGATTCACTTCAAATTGATACTGGACCTCACCTATGACAATACGGTCAATCTCAACCATGCATGGCCCCATTCCCAACCCTGGGGCGCCCCGCCCACATAGGCCACACCCACCAAAAATTTCCATTTACTATAATTTTTTCATTTCTACACGGATTCACTTCAAATTGATACTGAACTTTTGTTATGACATTAGGGTCAATCTCAACTATGCATGGCCCCAATCCCAACCCTGGGGCGCCCGCCCACATAGGCCACACCCACCAAAAAATTCCATTTACTATAATTTTTTCATTTCTACACGGATTCACTTCAAATTGATACTGAACTTCTCTTATGACATTAGGGTCAATCTCAACTATGCATGTTCCCATAACCATCCCTGGGGCCCCGCCCACATAGACCACACCCACCCAAAATTGCCTTTACTATAATTTCTTCATTTCTACACCGATTCACTTCAAATTGATATTGAACTTCTCTTATGACAATACAGTCAATCTCAACTATGCATGGCCCCATTACCAACCCTGGGGCGCCCCGCCCACATAGACCACACCCACCCAAAATTGCCTTTTACTATAATTTCTTCATTTCTACACCGATTCACTTCAAATTGATACTGAACCTCTCTTATGACAATACGGTCAATCTCAACTATGCATGGCCCCATTACCAACCCTGGGGCGCCCTGCCCACATATGTCACACCCACCCAAAATTGCCTTTTACTATAACTTCTTCATTTCTACACCAATTCACTTCTAATTGATGATGAACTTCTCTTATGACAATACGGTCAATCTCAGCTATGCATGGCCCCATTACCAACCCTGGGGCACACCTAGGTCAAACATTCGGCGTGGGGATACGCGTCGGCCTCTGCCGCGCCATTTCTAGTTCATAGTTGTATTACTATTTCATACGCTGTTTCAATTAGTATTGATAGGTTATCATAAGAATTGCCGGTTCGTCATTGAGCACATTTTGAATGTAACGCATGTATTTTGTTTTACCTCTATTAAATGCATCCATTACGTACCAATAAAGTACCAGTTGCCGTTATGATCTAATGGCCATAGAAGTTAAATACATGGCATGCGATATGATAAGTAAACATAGAAGTCGAAACCTGTTTTCTATGGTGTAACTTGAACTCCAGATTGTGTCAATGAAGTGTACGAGGAATTGAAAGCCTTACTCAACAGCTTTGTCACGGTTGTGGCATTTATATATAATTTCAGTCTCTCCTTTATATCAAAGTACTAGCAAGATAATGTCATTGATTGTTACGTTGCTAACATCGTCATGCACACGTGGCTTTGAGGAAGCTTTTTGTAAGTGGTCTTTAATTGTGAATGTTGATACCACTTTGATGTAGCCTATTGTGCTCTCTTACACCAGGCGCAACCAGTCCCATTACTTACTAAACACTATCACGAAACAGGATGGGTAGTGTAAAGTGTTTAAGCATCATTGAACATAAGAATAACGGAGTATTTAAAAGTTAAAATTTCCAACAGAACAGCAGCAGAACAAATGTCAGTAGTACTGCATGAAGCGCTTTCCAGGCTGAGGGAACTGAGAGAAAAAGAAAATTAGTAACCTATTTTGTAGTTAAGTTATGAGATAGGAGCATATTATGCAGATACTAAATAAAGTCCCCATAAATAATCTTTTAATAAGCAGGTTAACACGATGGCTTTATTAAAAATGAGCGTATAGAATACAGTATAATTCGGTCTTGATTTTTTAGCGTTTGATAAAGAAATAATGAAAATGACATTTAAATTTCTTCCGTCCTACGTCATAATGGTCATGAATCAATATATTAACCTTTTATGCCAGGATCGAATGAACGGGGGTATATGGTTTTTAGCCTGTCTGTCTGTTATTGTATGTGTGTGTCTGTGTGTCTGTGTGTCTATCCCCAAACTTTAACTTTGGTCATAACTTGTGTAATATTGAAGATAGCAACTTGATATTTGGCATGCATGTGTATCTAATGGAGCTGCACATTTTTGGTGAAAGGTCAAGGTCACCCTTCAAGGCCAAAGGTCAAAGAAATGACTTCAAAGCGGCCCAGTAGGGGGCATTGTGTTTCACAAACACAGCTCTTGTTCAATTATGACATTGGTATAGGAATAATTAAACTAAAAAAACATAATCACACGTCAAAGTATTGTTAACATCAACTAGTTTTACACGATACAGGACAATACACAAATCACTAAACATGAGAAAAAAAGTGATATATGTTGGGACAGCATTTATTAGAACAATGATCTCGTTTGATTATCTTTGCTAGATAAAATGCATTGTAAATTGTAGTTTAATTTTTCGCGCATGTAGTGTCGGGTATGGTTTAGGTGTAACAATTTAATGTTTTGATTTCTGGATACTATGTCATATTGTATGACTAAGACATTTACTACTGGTTAACAAGCTGCTTGTGAACGAATCAAACCAACTAGATTGGAATGAATGCTGTTCTGGCTTTTTTTCCCGAATGTACGCTTCGGAAAAGCAAAATTTCGAGACTGATTAGGAATACTTTTTTTAACATTAAACAATTACATATATGCTATTGTTTCGATGATTTCTAATCAAATAATAACTGTTATAATTAGAGAATTAAAATATTTTCAATCAAATTAATGTTTTTCACGCGTATATTTACTCAAAATTGTTTTAAGTGGCAGTTACCTTTAAATTAAAGCGATCAATTAAAAATAAAAGAAAAGCTTGTCCTTAATCAAAAATTCCGACATTGCAATCACGGAAAAGAACAATAAAACAATTAACGCAATGACATTTACCCGGGCCCCTGGTTTATGAAACCTAACAAAGGATATTGACACATCACTATTGGCAACCTCGGAGCAGACGGAGAGGGGACACATGGCCTCTGCACTGACGTCGCGTGATTACAAAAATACAGGTTTTGGGGCGGCGATTTTTGGGGATTTTACGTTTTATTTATATAACGACGACTAGCCGAAATATTGGGGAGGCGGCCGCCTCCCCTGCCTCCCCAATACCTACGCCCCTGCAAGCACGTTATAGAAAGTAAGTAAATTTAGGTTTTTTGCGCCGACAAAATGTACTGATCATTTTCGTATCATATATGGATACATTTCACTAGAAAACACACCGAACACAGTGCTCGTAAATTATCGGTAGAAATGTTAAAAGCAACGGGAAATACCAATAATGCTCAAGAACCATCTTCAGATGACGGAAATAAAAATTGCCCTGTCCACTTTTGATGAGAATAATTATTTTAATGGAACAATAGGACTTCGAACCCGCCTGTTTCACTTCATGAAATGCACTTGTCGGTTTAATGTCCTCGTTCAGCTACATGTATGTTGATTAAGCAGGATAAAACAAACACGCTCGCGTATTTTATTAATCTGATTTAAATACTTTAAATACTGTAAGATTACAACTGAATCCTTCAATGTATTTATTGAAAAAAATGTATAAAATCGTATCTCGTATTAAGTATAAGGTTCAGACCGAATGACTTTGATAAAAAAAACTCAAATGGTAGGCATTTAACCCTCCATGGCGGCGATCCCTGTGGTTGGTTGTTTATTGTGTGTGTTACGTTTTTTTGTTTCGTCAGATTGTATTTAAATTATTCACATGCCATATATTAAAAAAACTATACGGATTATGATGTGGTTTATCTTCAGCTAATGAAGCCAAAGTGCCATTTTGTATATATTAATGCGCATTGTGTTGTTACAAACCTTAAGATAAACGTGTATCACCAGTTAGAAGAATTCGACGACGATATAAATATTGAAACACTATGAACTTGTTGTCGATACCTGATTGACTTTTCATTTCAGCTCAAAATACATAAAAACAAACATGTAAATAAACACAAACTCTTTATACTACCAATTAAATCGCACATTCATTTCATTCATGCATGTATGTAAAATTACGTTATATAAGACCGATTGCATTTACACTTTAGGATAATAAAACAATTTAACACAAAACTAAATTGATTGAAGCTCGAGTTAATGCTAATACTGCATGGCCCCGTTTTACTCTGCTAGGGTTTAGCCTACCACATAACGGCCCCGTTTACATAGGCTGCAGTTTATCCTACCACAAAGTCCAGTTTTACAAAGCTTGAGTAATGCCTAACATATTAGAGCCCCGTTTCACCTCGCTTAATTTAAGTCTAAGACATCAGGATACCTTTTACTAAGCTGAAGTAACTCCTAGCATATAAGGGTCCCGTTTTACTAGACTGCAGTTATGTCTAACATCTATCAAAGCCCCGTCTCACAATGCTGGGTTAAAGCCTTACATATCAGGGCCCCGTTTCAATAATATGGATTTAAGCCTATCAAAATAGGTCCCCGGTTTGTTTCATTGTGCTCTGGTTAAGCCTAACACAGAAGGGCCCTGTTTCTCTAAGATGAATTAAAGCCTTACATTTAAGGGCCCCGTTTCACTGTGCTGTATTTAAGCCTTACATATAAGTGGTTTCACCAAGCTGAGATTAAGCCTCACAAATCAGGGCCCCTTCTCACTACGCTTGTTTAAGCCTTACATTGCAGGGCCCCGTTTCACTAAGCTGGGGATACGCTTTACACATCACAAAGCTGAAGTTAAGCCGTACATATCAGAGCCCCGTTTTACTACGCTGGTGAAAAGCATACAAAGGCAGGGACCCGTTTCATTCAGATGCTTACGCAATATTTCAATTGACACACAAGTATTTAATAGTTTTGTGCCCAGCGTATATGGATTCTGGTAATTTACTTATAAAATGTTTACAACACGTTTACAAGAATTTAGATTATAATTTTATCTCGCGATATAGCACAAAACAACGACATGACATATAAATTTCATTTAATAAACTTAAGTGTCCATTTTATAAAAAGTTTAAGTAAGCAAGTGAACAATTCGATATTATTTACAGTGCAGTCACTCTTGTCTTTTATACAAACATTACTTATTCAATGGCAGGAAAAAGACGAAATGAGTATATATATATTTTAACTTAAAGTATCTAATTATTTTAATAAATGTTCAGATGAAAACTCATTTTCTGTGTATTTTTTTAAACATTTACCGAATGATTGTCGTCTCTAAGTTTTTTGCGCGACCAGGAGGATTTTTATATCATGGATGGACAGAAGCTACCAAAATGACAAAATCCTAAGTCAATTTCTCCGTAAAGTCCATTAAATTACAAATTTTATCAATCTCCAAACAAGCTGCAAAAATTACAAGAAAACATGAATGTTGATTCCAAAAGAGTGATAATATATAGAAAGAGCTCCATGGACACGAGAAAGAAACTTAAAGAACAGTTTTAACATATAAATAAAAATAAGTGGCATACATGGACAAAAAGAATATTGTTATAATAACTACAAATTCGAGCCAAATTAATGTAATTTTCATATAAGGAATACATGTTATTACGAAGCAATGTGATTAAACAAACAATGAAGTCCAGCAACTATATCAGTAATTCTTGCTCTCAGTTACTTTTTTTATAACCGAACACAAACTTTTATCATACTATGACTCACACAGGGGCGTACTTACGAACTTAAAGAAAAATGAAAGTGGATAATACACGTTTGAAATATTTATTAAATTGAACTCATTGGCCACATTGGATGAAATGAATTCCAGAATAACGACAAACAAGGCATCTTGTCTGTATAAACGTTAATAAAAGACTTAAACCATAATAAAAACGAGCATTTTGTACCAACACACATCTATTTTACCAGACTACATCTGGCGTTTAAATTTCGATAATGACCAGAAGGAAAAATGAATTTTAATTGTTCAGCTTTATTTTTACGAAATATTGTACGAAATTTTCGTTGATTATGAGTAGTAATGTTACTTTAATGGCAACATGAGCATATACTCGTAAAAATGCACCTTCAAAATGATGGCGTAAGATAAGTATAATACAAATTTAAACATGGCATAAATACAAACATGAGCCACAGTCTATTGCTGGGGAAATCAAGATATTGTATATTCTGCACTTTATTGGACTATTTTAAAAGCAAATCAGAAAATCGAAGTATTTAAACATCGAGTAAATAGATGCCAAAAGATGTCATTTAAACTTGCATATGAAATACACAAAAGGAAGTAAAATCAAAGTACGCTTATTATTTTATTTTATAAGTACATCGTTGTATAAACTGTGTCTTCCGTTACTTTCGCAATCGGGTCATATGAGCCGTTTTGAAAAGGCAACACGTGTCTTTTTACTACTGAACGAGTAAACAATTGTAGGGCGTGTCACTTTTCTTCTAATGTTGATACACTCACAAACGTCTGAGCCATCTTGGTGCTCAGTCTGCCATGTTGATGTTACCATACTCGGTGACTTCTGCCTTGTAGGCCCTGAACTCTACGTACTGGGTGGGCTCGTACTTCTTGACAGTCGGGCCAGGGTGTGGGCCTTGTTCCAGAAACTTGATGTCAAGGTCCGCATACACCAAAGTCACACTTGCACCTGTGTATTTCTGAATAAAATAGAATATAGCGGTACATAAGCAATACAAGCACGTTTATAATAATACGTTGTCTGTTTATAGACGTGTATGACATTCGATAGATCTAAAGAGCGATAAATATAGAGCTTCGGTTGACATTCCATTGTTTTTCATCAAACAAAGAAGTTTTAAACAAGCCGATGGGGCTTTTGTTTATCAAATTGGAAATTTGTTTCGTGTAAAACTTATGTTGTGCAATGAACCCTACATATTTAAATACAATATTCTAACCTATCATTGCGTTTCCAATTTAGTCATTAAAACGGAAGTTAATGCATACAATAATTCACCTCGTTGGGAAACTTTGCTCTTCCAGATTCTTGCGCGTTGGCGCTCAAATCACTGTCAAAGTCGTCATCATCGTCCGACATAGTGTCTGCAAAGTTTACATATTAATATTCAGAAAAGCATTTGCGGAAATGTTTGTTTAGCGAGTATATATATTACATAGGTTGATATTGTCCTGATCTTGCAATAATGTATACTAAGTACTCTTGAATGAGAACCAACATTTTGCTCAATGAACACGTAGCTCTAATTTCATTTAGAAATCTCACACAAAACAGTGGCATGATGTGTGTCGGTACTAATTGTTTGATTTGTATAAATTTGCTTAATCTTTTTCACAATTTAGTAGAATGCGATTAAAGTGATAATAACTTGATTATAAATTCACAGGATGTTTACTAGTTACAGTAAATTTTACATAACACGATTCAATCGAGCTATACTATTGCATGTATTGCATATGTATAGGTTTCGCTGTATTTGTCATTACCTGCTTGATCAATGTCGCGGGCCCTTGTTGGTGGTCGTCTACAGGCTCTAAAGAATCTAAAAAACATGGTAAATAGAAGTGAACGCATGGCTATACTATTTCTATTTGCGTTAAAACAGTAAAAAACATTTTTAATAAGAAAAGTTGATAATCTTTTTTAAGTTAAGAAAAAACTGTCCCCATACCATTTGCATTTGAAGATGCAATGAGTAAATATAACAAATACGTTAACTTACCCTAATACCCTGTCTTTTGATCTTTTATTTCCTGGAAATAAAGTATAACTCAAATTAGAATTCACTGTACACATAAATCCGAATTGTTATTGTTTTAAACGCATGCAAATATCAATACAACTGAGTTAATCGTTTGTACAACTGTAAATATATGGACATGGTTTTGTAGACACTGCCGTTTGAATAAATAGTTTACATACTTTTAACGAGAATGAAAAAAGCAGCCAACGCAACTATAAATACTGAAGTGAAAATCAGTGTGTAGGTCAAAGCAGAATCCGACGATACTATCGACTGCACCGTATCTACAAAAATATATGTTATATAAAAAACACACACGCAAAAGGAAACAAACGGCTTCTCACACAAGCACTTGATATTAAGATAGAAGTAAATGTAGCAATAGTCACGCAATTCTGTGATGGTTGCCAATGTAAGGAACCTTAATGAACTGCAATTGCATTTATGAGCAAGAAAGATACATATATAAAGATCATTTTTGAATGACGCTTCATTGAAAATAATATTAATAAATGCTAAAATACATTTGAAACAATTTACCGAGTACGATCAAAGTTGCGCTGTCGTTGAAAACAAAGCCGTTTTTCTCCATGAAGCAAACAATAGTACTATTGTGATGGTGTTTGGTAATTGAGCCATTATGCGGCCTGTATTGTTTCACTTCATTTCTTGTGTCTATTATTTGCTCAAAGCCCACGTTGTCAGAGCCAATCCACATTGCTAACATGCGTCCATCTGTGGAGCACGTGAAGTCCTCGCCTATATGGACACACACGCAGTGGCCACATTCTTGATTAGTGCAGGGAGGACCTACGCCTTTGTGCGCTGAAGTGTAAAAAGTGAAGTTAAAACATACGTTTACTGTTGAAAAGATAATCAAACTATATTGTTATCGGTTAACTCACAAGGGATACAATGTAAAGTTGTACTTCAAATCGGCAATGGCTGGAAATGTAACATACCGGAAACTACTGTTGCGCTTATGTTCATAGGCAACTTTCCATGGACGTATTCCAAAAAGAATGTTCTGTGGTTAGCTAGTTTTATCGTAAAAATTATTTCCTCTTTATTTGAATCGTTGACAATTCCACCATATCGATTAGGCCACCATTGGTGTATTTGCTTCCAATCCTCAAAACCCACAGGAGGATAAAAAGCAATCTGGGCACTGTCTTCAGGCTGAGAGGGGTCGGACAGAATGTGAAGAAGACCTTCCGTGCGATCTGGAAGAGAACAAACTAGCATACTGTCACAGTGTGAGTGTGCGCGCGTGCGTGCGTGTGAGTGTGTGTGAATTGTACATGAATGCTAGACCAGATTATAGAACGCCCTTAGACTCACATTTGAACTTTTCTCATATCATATATCAAAAATAAACATAAACCTCGCACCATCTATGTTATAAATAAACAGCAATTTATGGGATAAAGATTCAGTTGCATTGCCATGTTACTAATAATGAGAAAAAAATAATGGAAAGTAGAACAAACGACAAAGACGCCTACAGTTTTTATTAAAATTACCTTTTATTGTGAGGTCAACTTTGTTGGACTCTTTATTGCTGTAATTGAAGAAAACAGCTGAATTATTCCAGGTCTTGTTGACATTTCTAATCTCCATAAAGAAAGCTTTTCCGTTTTCAAATGATCGGATTGCTCCATGCATTTCCTTTTCGGCACTGTCTTTTCTAAATAAGACTTGCGAGTTCAAGTAATCAATGTCCGTTACAAACGCGTTATAAAACGGGATTAACATCAGTGTAATATTCCCGCCGACAAACACTGGATTTCTCACTGATAAATATCCCAGTGCGTTTTCTGTTCTGACAGGATTAATCAATAATAAAAACACTACACATGTACTTTGAATTGCATAACATGCCATCATTTCACGTTGAATTATAGTCGTTGTGGCAAACATGCAAAAGTTCGCCCCGCACTTTAAACGTGTAATGCAAATAACGAATGTTACAATTAAATATAATAAAAATAATTCACACCACTTTATTCGACATAATCAATGCTATTGAGCTATTGACGGCGAAAATAATTGTATGCAGGAAGATTATCGTATGATTGTTTCAAGTTGTCTCCACGTGCGTGTTTCAATTTAATACCAATCAACGTCATATGATATCATAATCAAAGCGCTGTAGGCACTGAAGGCATTGGGCTAGATTTAGTGTGCTTGGGAAGAAGTATTGTCCGAATTTCTCCCTTTGTCCGAATTTATACGGATTGACCCTAGCAGTTGAGTGCAGAAGCTCAGAGACTGTAAGAAAAGACAATATTTGTGTATATACTACAGTGTACAAAGACGATGGATGACTACACAATACTGGTGGTGTGAACGATAACCTTTTGTTCAACTCTACAGACCTGGTAGAGGTTCGTCTACATAGGCGGTGAAGATATACAACAGCAACAACATGACCGCAAAAAAACTGTTATTGTTGGCGTTAAATAAATCACTTTCAATAGCCTTATTATTACATAATTAACAGATCAGGGAAACACTCATACTTCCTTTGTAATGTGTAAACAAACGAAAATCCACTTAATTGACTTACTCTGATAAAAAACGTAGCACAGATTGTGAAATTTGTCTTATGTAGAACATTTCGCGCTCGATTTGCGCGCTCGATCTGCGCGCTCGATCTGCGCAGTGAAATACCATAACCGGTCACTTCGTCTTTTTCCGTGCATATTTGTTGTCGTTTTTTCATTTTCTTTTTTCTGGAATGTCTTGTTAACGCAAAACAAAATAACAATATTTTAAAATATTTTTATAAATACCAAATATAATGTCTTCAAAAAATGTATCAGAACAAAATCTTCTTACTGTCTATGTAAACACTCGTATCTTTTCGGCCGAGACCGTCAAGTGAGGAACTTATTCTCGCATGAATATGTAAACAATAAAAACTATGTCGTAGCCAATGCTTAGCGATTTTGCTTCAATAATATTTGTTTACACTTTTTATGACATTGTTATGTTATATAGTGATGTTCTGTATTTACAAAGCGGGTTATTGAGATCTTCGAATATTTAATCTTATTACGCATGGTTTAAGTGGTAAATCGGACTTTTGGGAATTTGGATTTTGGCAGCCAGCCAATTCGGATAGGCTCAGAAATTTGTATCATTACCATGGCCTTGGGGCTACGCCCAAGGCCAAAAACGGCAGCTATTAAGCGAGTGCCGTTGATTACAACAAGTAAAAAGCCAACTGCTATGATACTATATTTTTTTCTGTGCTTACTCTTTTTCGTACTTCATGCCATAGGAAATAACGACACTGGTTTTTGTTTCATTTTCTAAACAAATTTATTCATGTTTACCTTCCTTTGATGGATCGGGCACAGAAGGAAACTACTCAAACAACAACAACCGTCGATAGGTAAATTAAAACAATCTGAATATCTAAATGGGCGTATTTTAAGATATGTTCAATGCTTGTACATAAGGTCTCCATAAGTATACCGGGCATATCTTGAGTAGAAAAAGGTATACACCTCGCTTTTCACAGTAATCCAAGTTAATCATAACTTGCCCACTTTAAATATACGATTCGCTACATTAAATTAACAATCAAATAATAATAATAATAATAATAATAATAATAATAATAATAATAATAATAATAATAATAATAATATAAAAAAAACTAATAAAAGTTAAAATCAAGTTTTTATCAAAAGATAATTATAATGTATAAAAATAGTACAATTCAATGTAACATGTCTGGACAGAATAAAACTTGTTTTGGTGTGAATCTGACAATTAATATGGGTGTTGATAAATCATAATAAACGAGTAAAACATTACTTTCATAGCTTGATATTCTTTGTCAATGTGCTTTATTTCTAAAATGCATATATTTTAAGTGGCATGCTAGTAAAGTGGTAGGTTTTGAACATTACATTAATATTTTTCACAATTGTTACTAAAAATACATGGAGTTTATTCATACGTATATACACAGTGGCAGTTGCGGTTCAATTAATTACGGATTCAGCTTGCCTTCATTTGAGTAAGATGCAGGAAATTTAATGTGTTTGCAGAGGAAGTGCACACATTAATACATTATTGGAGACTTAAGTTAAAGTAATTTGCAAATACATTTAATGTCCGGGGGATAATATTGACTTCATAGCTGTATAAAATACACAAACATTAATTATCATTTGAAAATTCACGTTTTGGATATGAAATCTTATGTACCTAGAACTAGTTATTATAAATATTATTATATTCTACTGGAAAAAAACAACATCAATCGCTTCTGCATTTAAGTTTGTACATATATTAACGTCATTGGTAATATTTTCTATAGAATTAGTATCCTTAAGTTATATCTTCCGTCTACTCACAGTGACAACATGTACAACTCACGTAATTCAAACCCAGAGATATGAGCTAACTATTTCTTAGTAGCACATCTATCCGTAGTATTGGCCGTCTTAATGAATACATACGAAATTTGGAAGTGAACAAATACCAAAACACGCATGTGTTATATGTCAACCTTTAGTTAAATGTGTATTATTGGCCATTACAACGAAAACTGCATATAAATCGGCATTGATTTGGCAAAAAAAGGCTAGACTTAGCTCCCTGTAGTAATCGGTATCATGGACAATAGTTCTCATAATCGGCCTTTCTGATTGGTTGCTAAGGTTTGCTACTATGAACATGTGCTTGTTCTAAAAATAGTTTCGTAATGGAAAAACGAAACTCGTGCTCATACTGTTCTCAATTTATTTAATTATTTTATAAAAAAGCGGCATACAAAACATTTGATAAAGCTGCTATTAATTCAAAAACAAACGAACATATTTGTGTGTTACGTAAATTAAAAATCATAGCATCAATCTGTAATAAGCATTACCTACTTTCCAATGACCACCGTAAATCATAAGAAGATCGTCGCAATAGTCACGGGTAATCATCAAATAAATTTAACCTCTAAAGAGTGAAAAAAAAGATTAACTTTGCAGCACTTCTTGACGTGTTTTCGTTTAAGACACGATACTATGAGAAGGGCCGCTACTCTGAAAATAACGGATACACGTATAACTTTAAAACACATCCCCTTATCGTTTTAATAGATTTTCTATAATTCGACACTATAACCCTAAAATTTGCGCGTAACTTTTTGCCATTCATACTTTTAGTAACAGTCTGCATGAGTACATTTACATATAAACCGAATGAAAATCGGTTTAGACGCGTGTTTGGTTTGTGCTTACTTCTGAGGTAAGTGTGAGGTTCGGCTAGTTCTTAAACCTGTTTAAACGACCAATGGTTTGACCGCTCCAGGGCGGTGAGCCATTTTTATTCATTTTATTTTTACAATTGTTGTTCTGGTTCAAATGTAGTTAATAATAGCAATACGTTCTAAATTTCAATTGTTTGCTGTATTGTAAACGTCTTTAATTACCGTAAACAGTATTATTTTATATAATGTTCATTGATAAATTATTTGAATTGCTCGATCAATTAGTTTATTATATCTTTCTTAATAAAGGAATACTTTTTGTTTATTTCCCCCTTGATTTTTTAAAAATTAAAATGAAATAAATCAATCAATTTTCTCTTACTGTCTAGTTTGACATTAATATTTATTTCTCATTTTACTGATACAATTCATGGTTTTATCCCGTGAACATACATATCTTCACCAATAATAAAATCATAATATGCCTGACCTATTCTTTAGAATTGCTTTTCCTTTACGGTGTCCTCGGTCGTTTTGGGCCAAATTCACTCCAATGTCAGAAATGTATGTATTTAACCCACCATGCGTTTGAGCTTTTCGTTTTGTAAAAATTGATTTTCAAAATCATACTATGTTTTATCCGTTTCTGTGCTCAGTGTTCAATTATGCGACCTAGTATTTTCAATGCCGCACTTCCAAATCAATAACATTGAAATTTCCAAATGCAGCATAATATTTATAGTTATACATATCAGCAATCCTTTCCCAACACATCTTCGACAGTTTTGTACATGAAGGAGGTTAAAATTTATATCTTCACATTGTCTGTTATATTGTTGTACAATCAATGTGAATTCAGTATATTAAGTATTTCTTACAAGTTTTCTTAATATTTTGAAATCGGTGTTAACGTCGTTGACTGAATTACTGTCGTTGACAGACCCATATTTCTTTGTCGATTGCCTCAAAATAAATGGTCGGTGGAACACAAGTTGGTCATCGATGACGTCAATCGACTATTAAAATGGTCATAAACGCTCAAAATGACATCAAGCAAAAATAAACCGCCATATTTACATTTTGAACAGAAATTTATGTAAAACAAAACTATTTCATGCTTTGTTGAGTCGCTGCCAGAAATTACTTAAATTTACCACAATCCAACGCGACAAAATGGATGCGACCAAATCAGAAATGTGAGTGATCTGACAATAACATACTATTGTATGCATATTAAAACCGACATGCAGCGAAGGTTAAAAGGTAAGGTCAATAAACGTTATAAAAAGCTTACAATGCGCACAAACTTAGATATCGTAACATGAAATTGAAGTTCAGACACACTAAGAACAACAACGAAAGTGGAATTTGCAGTTAATGATTGGAATGTTTTTAAACGGATATGTCTGTTGTTTGTATGATGTTCTGTGAAATTTACAAGATCGCATGCAAATGAAATCATGGCTGCTTAAATAGTGACTCGGTGAGTTGTAAAGAAAAAGGTAAGTAAAGTTTCATTCTCAGCCAAAGTATAGATCTTTTAATGTTCCTATATGCAGGGCATATCACTATGTTACACCCTATACAGAACGATTAAAAAGAAGTGGCAGAATTTCAATGAAAGTAACAATCAGTCGAACGATTCAGTCACATACATTATGTTTGAAACGCATAGATGTTAAATTATATTTATCGCGTGCTTAAATATGCTCGGTAACATTACATCGGGAGTAAGAATTGATATTTCAGCGTTGATAAAATTGACCTCTACTATATTGTTAAGCTAATTTTTTGCATGCTCTCGTGCATCGGCATAAAATTATGGATTGATGTACATCATTTAAAATAAAATATATGAATTGGTATTTGTTTTAAGTTCTTGATTGACAGTTGCTTGTGCATCTTTGATTTTGTTTAGTCTGACAATAACAAAACCAATATTGCTGTATCCGTCCTATTTATAATGTATGCTACCATTTAAAAAGAGGCTTCGCTAGTTTATCCCATCATCAGACGTGCATTTTCGAAATAAACCACTGTTGAATATATTTTCCTTTATTTCGGCGATGCTGAAATGTGGCTGTCACGCGCGGCGGACTCTTATAGTCATATTACTCGGAATCAACTATAAAGTAATCATTTTAGTAAAATCGAATCAGATTCAACAAAACAAACAGTTTGATACCAAGATGTAATATATTTTAAACACACAATGCAACACAAAAGGCAATCAAACATTTTTTTTACAAATATTAAGTGCGCGTACTCATGACGTCATTATTAACACGTCGAAAGACAAAAGACATATTCTTTCCCGCAAAAGCTGCAGTTTTTTAGTATGTTTGTCATTATTTTTTTTTAATCGGGGTCGTAGAGGTATGGTAAATAGAAAAACAGGTTATTGACTGATCTTTTTGTAATATATTAGGCTCGGGATGAATCAATAATAAAACGATGTTTGCTTAAAATAATTTTGGGGTTTTCGTAAAGTTTTATTTTCCTAATCTATTTTTA
Source organism: Dreissena polymorpha (assembly GCF_020536995.1). Lineage (NCBI taxonomy): Eukaryota > Metazoa > Mollusca > Bivalvia > Myida > Dreissenidae > Dreissena > Dreissena polymorpha. Next base: position 28,850,528 of record NC_068357.1, read on the forward strand.
ACGAAATAATTAACGACTAAGAAAATTGATGGGATAAATCGAATACTAGGTCGGTGCCGAATTAAGCGAGGTTTTATTTTGCTCGGCCCGAAAATCTGAACCACTCGTCAAGGCTCGTAGTTCAGATTTTCTAAGCCTCGCAAAATAAACTTCGCTTCATTCGGCACCGACCTAGTATTCTCTATATATTGTCATAGGTTTGAGAAAAAAAGTAAAAAATTACAATATTTCTTATCATCCCTTTAGCCCCCTTTTTAACCCTTTAGTTAAGTATAAAATGACTTAAAACATTTAAATGTTGACAAAACCATATGCATCTTAACTGTCATGAAGATTAAGGTTAAATTATTCAATTAATTGGGTAAGAACAGATGTGCCCCTGAAATCCAAGGTAAATATATACTATTTGAAACACCCTCAATACATGGTATCAAAAGTAAGGTGGTATTATTCAAATACAAATGGAGAAACGGTATTCGTTAATTAAAGGCACTATGCGAAATATGTTTTTAGTCAAATGATCCAATTGGACATTGGCTCAAGTAGCTACTTTTATATGTATTCATGGACAAATAAATCTTTGCCATTAAAAATATAACATCGTATAATCATTAGATTGCATTAACAGTAAAAGCTATTCCCTTAAAGGGGCTTGTTCTCACAATGTCGTGTACATATACGTGAATAACAATAATAGTGTAAGGGTTTAAGTCTAAGAGCAAGCGGGAATAGGACACCGGACAATGCCGAACTTAAAAATTCGTAGAGCGGCTTTGTTCTTAACCATTTACATCCTTACCAATGCAAAAGGAAATTAAGGTTTATGTAACAATCAATAGTAAACTGACAATGTAAAGACGGAAAATCGGTGGTTCTTATAATGTAGTTTCAGGTGTAGCTAAATAATTGACGTAAGGAAATAAAGTAAAATCACAACGGTTTGTTTATAAATAATTAAGAACGTTGTTTTAAACGAAGTTTCAGTACCTCTTTTCGTTATAAGCACAAACAAATTTACTGTCATTAATACAAATATGAAAGGAATTATTTTCACATCGATTCGAGCAAAATCAACTTTAGGGCGAGGTACCCTACTCCCAACTCATCAACTATACAATGAAAATCCAAATCCTATTTGCCGAGATACAATATATGCAATATATGCATACTGTACTGTCCAGCCCTTCAAAATTGTGGATATCTACTCAGCTACCGCCAGACCACTTGTAAACGACACCACACACAAGAGAAGAACAATTTACACACATAAACACAGCTGGTGACCTCGGCATAATCAATGCAACAATATGGTGGGTTAAATTGGTAGTTTAAACAGTGTGTAGGAGCGCCAAAATCGCACATTAGACCCGGATGTAAGCACACAAAATTTAAGAGTTTATAACATTAATATGAAAGCGTCATTATTCAATCAAAACATATAATAAATGTCAAATTAAAATACCATTTAATTACACAACGGAAGTATAAAAGCAGATAATACAGATAAAAAAGCAAATAATAGATGTTGGTCAGATATATGCATATTAATCATGACGTACACAAATAGATACAAAAGAAATTGAAATGTCAGCTGCAGCACCAGTAGGAAAACATCAGCATACCATGCCGTTCTTTGTATGAAAAGGAACCAATTGTTAAACAGAGATAACACAACAAATGTAAAAGTCAAGACACATTTATGCAAAAAAAAAAACATACGCAAATGATTAAAACTGGAATGAGTATGAGGTTTTGGATCCCTTAAACCGGCTAAAAAAACAATGCTTTGCTTTTACGATACACCGCGGCTTTATTAATGATTTATGTTAAACATCGTATTTTATGTTTTGTCTTTAATGTAGTTAATTGGTCAATTGTCTTAAAAAAAGACTAGCTTGAAAGAAAATATATGCTGATAATGTTTCTGGAATTGAACTATGTCTTTACATTTAAGGTGATCCAAATCTCACACTTGGCCTATAATTATTTACAAAACATGTAGGTGAAATAAAAATAGACATTATAAAATCGCGATTAAAATTAAAAAAAAAAAGAAATAAAAGAGATTATAACCAATTGTCTTGGTAATATTGTCTTCCATATCCGCTTTAGAGACGACGATATCGTTTGGCTTGAATGTGGTGGATTTAACTGTTATCTGTTAGAATTATCTCAAAGCCGTGTATTTTTGTTCAGGATCACTACTAGATCTCTTCAGATACTCATACGGCAAGGCAGTAGAATGGCACGTGGATGTGCTTTGTCCCGGTTGTTTAAACGCTGAGTTTCCATTAACTCGGTCTGACAAGCCCCGTGGCGTTAAATGATTTGGGTTATGCTGTTCATCCGGGGAAACCTATGATAATTAAACAGAAATCCATTTATATGCTAAACGTAAAGGTAAATTGATGAGAGGGCTATAATTACAATTCATTTCACATCTTAAGGTGTACAAACAACGGAAATTTTTAGTGTCTTCAAAATCGAATTATGTTTAACTCAAGCATAATACTAGAATGTGTCTTCTTGATTTTAATAAGTATTTTCGTTTTTGGTTTACAGTACCGTAACCTGCTGCCGAATCGTAGATTGATGTAGCGCATGTACGGTTTGAAGGTCTTCGATGTCATAGTAAAGATGTTCAAAAGCTGTCATGATTTCCCCTGTTTTCAGGTAATGCTTTTGTAGCTACAGCATTAAAAGATACCATTAAACAATTATTGACTAAAAGTAAAGGAAAACAAACATTATCTGAGTTAAATTAGGTGCTTCCGAAATTTAACTTTGTAACCGAAGACGTTGAGCATTAAAAAAAAATATTCTTTTCTTTACTCAATTTTCTTTTCTGAAACTTAAAATATACTCCATGATCTTAACGGTGTTCAACTGACTCTAGTTTGATTTCTGTATTATCATACGAATAGGATTATAACATGACTATGATATACCTACATGGTATATTACTAAAAAGAATATCATTAATTCGATGGAAACCATACATTGATGAGATAAATAATAAAAAAGGAATAACATATTGAACGGATAATTATTCGCCTTTTTTACACAAAAAACTATAAGAATAAAAAAGTCCCACTATAACTATAAAATACATTTCCATATTACATAAATAAACATCTCGTCGTTAATGGACGTAAAAGACTATAGGATAAAATACGTTTTTTTGCCTAAATAAGTTCTTAAAACTTAAGGCGTTATATATATACATATAGAGAATAATAGGTTAGTGTTGATTATAGATCAGGTTTATCATGCGAGGCTTAGAAAACAAAAAGCACGAGCCTTGGCGAGTGCTTTTTCGTTTTCGTGCCGAGCATGATAAACCTGATCTATAATCAACACTAACCTATTATTCTATTTATCCCACTTTTTATTCAGTAAACTATTTTTATTTAAACAAAATAAGTTTTCATGAGTGTTTGTCGTACTTTGATAATGACTGTAGTGTAACCAAGGTCAGTGTATTACTCCGCGTTCCAAAAATAACCGCTGATCAAATAATCATTTTTTTTAATCAGAATATCGTTCTGTAACAAAGTGTCGAGCGTTATTTATTACAATTTTAATCATATTGAATTGCAAATCTTTAAGTTTTATGATATCAATATGGCATTAAGTTGTTATACACAAGGAACTACATTTGTTTACAACGTAGCCTAACACCACACACAATTCACTTTCGATATCAAACTATCGAGTCGATCACGAGGTGCACAACATTTCCTTCTTTGTTATAATATGTGGTTATTTCGTGACAAAATAACAAAGATTACTTGGATTTAAGCTAATTATATACATTAACATTTTGAATGTTGAAAGTGGCACCAAAGAATTGTGAGGCAAAGTTGTTCGAACAAGAGAAAGACATTTGCAAGTGAAGTGACTGGGTGGGGCGAACATCAAGATCAACTTGTTCGACGGTAGACATCGGTTGTCTAGGCTGCATTTCGGCCATAGTTTCAGTGCGTGAAGGTGAACAAGAGGAATCTGTTGGATTGTTACATTTACTGGACTGAGCAAGAATGAACACTTTTGCTGCTGTTCAACAGATATGTTGGAATAATTGGTTATGGACTGGACATTTTTGTGCCCTGTTATGGCCATGGTTTCAGTGGGTGGAATGTTTTCATTTCGAAGTTTTTGGACCAGGAATTTGCGAACTGAGTGGTTCGTTATTCTCTTGTGCTTGAGAAAGCCGGCGTCTTTTGCCATGGCCTTCAGCATCTGACCTAACTTGTTGACACCCAATTGTTGACGCAAGAATCACCGGGATGCAGTGTCATTTGTGCGTATTGCCAGGTAGAAAAGATGCTTTAAAGAAAAATCAGATGGACGCATATCCGAGTATATCTTGTAAATGAACACAGGATTTCTTGGTCCAGACGATTGTTTTCTACGGTCAAAGGGGAGCAACTCGAACTGACTTCTTCAAAGGGGAGCAACAACAACAGAACCTATTTGCATAGTGTTAAATTTACCTAATACTAGGTTTTAATGACAATAAATGACAAAAAACTCGTTTTTTGCTACTTTCCTTTGTTTTAAGGTCATTAAGATTGACAAACATTTGAGATTGTTTTTATTATTGATGCACTTGGCAAATACAGGTGACGAGGTGCGTGGGAAAAAGTAGTCTCGGTTCGGCAGTTGATGACGTCATTTCGTGCCATTGATTATAGCCTTGCCGTTGATTATAGATGAAATTTAATCAACGGGGCCTTAATCAACCGATTTCGCTGTAAAAGTGGGATAAAATACAATATATTACAAAGTCAACATGTCATGGAGATAACGTCATATCAATTATGACGTCATAACGTCGATAAATATTCAAATGAAATTTAATTGGGGTTTAAATACATGTATGAAATATTGTTCTTTAGCTAACCTAGCTGAAATATTGTTCGAAAATAGCTTATAAGATGGAAATATTTTAAATTTTGGTTCATAACGCGAAGATTCACTCTAAATGTTAACTTAAAGATATATATATATATATATATATATATATATATATATATATATATATATATATATATATATATATATATATATATATATATATTATTTTTATTTTATTTTTATTTTTTTTATTTTTATTTATTTATATATATTGATCTATCTTTATTTATTTTTACATATATTTATATATTTTTATTTTTTTCTATTACCTGGATCATTATGGCTGAAAACTTGCATACGCGTGAATTTAAAAATATTATGTGTGGTTTACGATATAAATTTGTTGAAGCTCTTTTATAAATTCAATCTGTTATTATGGCATGTTGTATTATAGATTCTAGTGTACACATTTAAGTTATATTACCTTCATTGACAACATATGTAGTAAGAATATTATTATATGTATACAGTTGTAATTTCATTTTGATAACATATAGGTTTTATAATAACTGGAGTTAAAAATAATCTTGATACTTTAAACTTACCGTTCAGTAATAGACCCCGACGATTTAAATCCTGAAATGAAAAGATGACAGCAATTAAGACTATTTGGAAATGTATGTTTTATATAGATATTAATGATCAAAACGCAAACCATGTGTACGAATGTAACACAATCTGCATTATTCAACGCCAAACGCCAAACAGTTTAACTACGCAATTTATTATCTTAAAGGTTTGGCATAATAATGTCAAGGTTGGGATCAATTGTCTTATACAGGTTCCCCCAAGAACGGCGGGAAATTTAAGTACATAATGTCTATCCCCCGGGACAAGCGGGAAGTGTGTTCGTGGAAACTATGCCTATACATCACTTCTATTCGTTATCCAAAAATGTTTTTTTTTTCAAGGCCAGAGTAAAAACCAGATATAAAACTTCACTGAAGGTAAAATAACTCTGGAAAACTGTACCCGAAAACAACCAATATTAACAAAAGTTTATTGATCCAAGTCTAGCAAATTCTCTAAAACTGCTACAGTCAATTACGCAGGAACCTGTCGTCGGGGGCCGAACTAAGTAGACCGTTGGACAGACTGACGGTGTGCCGTACGCTGTTAAGTCCCAGCCATGACGATGTGGGTTTCCAATGGAGCTCGTTATCTCGACAACACTGGAATATAACAAAAATCTGGCAAGCATCGTGTTACAATAAAAATTAAGTGGGAGGGTGGGTGGTAAATGTAAACTTGTAAACCATAGCGCGACCTACCCTGTGATGCGACAAGCTAGTAAAAGAGCGTCAATTTGCACGGGCAGTGGTTTTATACTTCGTGGACGAGTCTATATGTAAGAGTAGACTGGGTAGGATGGGTTATAAAATTGGGGTTTAGGTTTCGGCGATCACTTAGGAAAATAGTGTTTGCGTTGAATAAGACAGTTTATTCTTGAGCGAATAAACATTATTACAATTGCTTATGAAATTGTAAATATATTCAGAATTCAAATCGTCGTCTGTATTAAAAATTCAACTATCTAACTACTTCTTCAGTTAGTATTTTCTTGCTAAGAAGTACATAGAAAGTAAACAGTCATGCAGTAGATTTTCAATGTTTTTTTAAACTTACGTTTGATGATGCAGGCTATCACAATTACACTCGTTGTTATCACAGAAGACCTAGCTATTGCGTAAATTACTGGAGTAAGTTTGTTTTTAGTCGTTGGGCATGTATCTAAATGTAAAATGTCTTATAAAGGTAATTAAAGGTGATATATTCACAATATAAACTTTATTTAGGGCTGCAGAATTTGGGATTTTTTGTTTAAATTTCAATGATAAGATAACGCTTTCTTTTTTCATTTTGGGCAGCGTTTATTATATTTATTTATTACGTTATCTGTTCAAGTGTAAAAAAAATCAAGTATAAGTAAAGCAAAGTTATAGCACAACGTGTCATTATAAAACGCGTGTGTGTCTGTTTATAAAATAAACGTGAATTAACATTAAGTTATTCATTCTTGTCCTTCAGCAATTCATATTTCCACAATGATTGGCTCAGTTGTCCAAACTTAATACTAATATGTGTAAATGATCGATTGTTCATAATCAATTCAAAATGTAACAAACAATATTTGACATGGAACTACACATGTCAGAAAGGTAATACACACATTTAGCTTGTGTTTTAAAATACGTTTTCTTTAGTGTATAAAAATGGTGTAGTTTTACCTGTGAAATAAATGACATTGAATTGCAATTTAAAAACTTAGTCATTTTAATGAATGTAGAAACAACAATGTAATATTTTTAATATTAAAAATAATCATATAACAAACAAAAACCACGATTAAAAAAGAGCACCTGTCGAGAGAATGGGACCCGAGACATATTGATGTAAATGAATGCATATGACCTATACGCCACGAAAGCATTTAACCATTGTTAAAACTAGTTTCATGTTATACAAATGCATATTTAGGCAAGACAAGCATCTTCCATTTATAATTGTCTATGAAAAGGGCGCTATATAAGACAAAATTGTACTTAAGCGAAAGTTCTTCATTTAATTTCACAATATATATATATATTTTTTGTAGGATTAACGTACTTAACCATGTCAAAATCTTCGGGGTAGCCAAACATGATTGCACACATAACAACTTTACTATCAACATGATGTTAAGTTCAACAAACACGAAGAGATATATTAATACAATATCATGTACTTTGTGTCTGCCGTCTATAAACACAAGTTACGTGTGAAATATCAATGAATTCCTGCTGCGTTGTAAAACTATCAATATAAACTAGGAATGCAAGTTAATCTGATCAATCTTATGTTACAAATGTTAACTTAACGAGTTATACAAATTACTTTATACCTGGGTTTGGCCTGTGTTATATAGTGAACATAGTGTGCGTTATTTTATGTGATATCAGACAAGTCTGATATGGCGTAGGAAAAGGCAAGCTTTGCCAAGACGTATCACACGAAATATCAAACGGGCCTTTTATAACATGATATCAGAAGCCCCCAACCATATATTAACAGTCTTATTGCACTGAATCAAAATATATTGTTTGCAACTAAAACAACCGCAACTACTTAACGAGTTGCAGTACAGCACAGTTTTCTACTGATGCCTGATGACGTCTACGAGTCGATGTGCATTCAAAGTTACAGACACTCGTTTTTTCTATAATAAATCCTGAATACTAACATGCAAAAAAATAAAAATAAACACGTATTTGAAGCGTTAAAATGCTACTAGTTGTTAGATAAATACATACTCAAAACATTATTGAGCAATTTTATCTATTAAAACACACAAACTTTCTTTATGAATGGACAGGTTAATATTTGTGAGCTGGTAACAGTGGCAACTAACATAAACTATTATATTAAACTGAATTTAAATTTATCACAACAATGAGAAAATACTGTATATAAATTTATAAATGACTATTCGCACATAAAATGGTGAATACTGACAAATAATTATAACAAATTAAGGATATAAAACGATTTGAGGGAAGAAGTTTCAGGACATGCAGTTTGCTGCATTTGTGATTTGAGTTAGTAATGGATCACCGTTGGAAATCGATTAATCAAATAAAATAAAAAATAGCATCTTAATTAATATTTCATTATACAGCAATGACCAAATCAATACGTATATGTATTACATTGTTGAAATCAATATTGAAAACACATTTGTTTTGAAACAAATTGTAAGACTGTTCCAAACATAATTTAATTGGCTATTTTTTTTGACAGTTTAATTATCAATATATGTTATTTTGAAATGCGTATTAATAGGGACCGTCAACCACAAACGACGGAAAAATAAAAGTTCTAAAATACTAGTTAAACTACCAGTTAGCTATAAATAACGCTAGTAGATTGATCATCATCGTCACGTGGTAAATCCAGGAAGGCAAATTTTGCATGCGTAGTGAATTATATATATTTTATTTATAGAATGATCAATCTACTTGCGTTATTTATAGTGTGTATATCGTTATGTCACCTATTTTCGCGATGTACTTTCGATTTCACATCGCGAAATTTTATTATCGAATATACTGAAAATATAAACTTTTTTCAAGTAATGTAATATACCAGTAGTGATATTTTAATCAATATAAACTAAACATTGTCAAAACATACGGTATTTTAGAACTTTTCTTTTTTCGTCGTTTGTGGTCCCTTTAAAGGTAAGAATTTAAATAGATACATTTTGATTTTCCTGATAGAATAGTCACAGTTAATATTATACAAAGATAGTGATAGGTTAAATCGAATATGATTCTATTTCAATTATGTCAAATACGGTAGGGTTAGGGATTTTTTTCCGCAAATACGGGGTTGCTAAGAGATGAATATTTTTTGGGGATTAATCTCTAACAATCAGGTTTTTTTAAGGATTAATCCCTAACAATCCACTCTAGGGGGTTTTAAGGATTTTTTGTTGTGAAAACGGATTGTTTGGGATTGTTAGGGCTGAATAGGGATGCTAGCACTCTGTGCATGCGGACTGGTGAAAAGGCGGAGTTACGAATATAAACGTTTGCTAGTTATGCGCTTGCGTAGGGATGAAAAGGCGGAGTTACTATCGCGAGCGTCATTGAAGCCGACTATCTTTACCTAGTTCTAAAGTATGCGTTTAATATATATCTTTTACATAAAATTTGATATTTTGAAGACCTCAAGTAAAAACAAAATTTTCAAACTACTAAAAGTGCAATTTATCCTTGACACATGTCATATCTCGACATCTTTGTACAGCACCATGTCATATCATTTTTTCATCAATACGTTGTATGTAAAGTCGAAGTTTTCCAACAATACGAACTTTTTAAAGAAACCCTGGCGGATATGTTACTCGGGGACATTGGTAAATATGATTGTCGGTGAAAAACTTTTTCACTGACATATCTTTAAAGAAATTTGTAAATAAAGTGCTAAATTTGGGACAAATCCCTGCATCGTCGACTTTAAATAGCCATATTTCAATAAATCCTGAATATTAATAACCAGGATTTTTCTAACATACATGGTAATACCTCCTTTGCATGCACCAAAATATATTTTATTTCAAAAATGCCTTTAAATAATTATAGAACTCGATTTACATACCCTACCGAAATTCTTTGAAATATATCGGCTACATCTCCTAGCATGTCCAACTTCTCACAGCATGTCGGGTTTCCGGGGGTGAAGACAGAAACATGAAAACGTTGCTAAAGATCAGTAACTCTGTAACAGCTAACACGACATTATGTTTGTTTCACCTAACATCGCAAATATAACGTAAGGTAGGTGGGCTAACCTTTGTTACGTAAATTTTTTTACGATTCCTCTCTTGCATAAGAATATACAATGATATGTTCAAACTAGTGGCTTATTGTTGGATTTGGTGATATATCGATTTTAAATCACGAGTGATCATAGAAAATAATATTTTCACGAGTGGTGTATTTAATGCTTACAAAAGATCATTATTGTGTTTTTGCCATCCCGGATCACAGGTGGTTAGCGTGTGGCTATGATATTAATTAGTGATAACATCATTTTGAATGATAAATAATCATATTATAACGAAAAATTAACTTTTCTGAAAAAAAATTTTCACTATCAAATATATATATAACAAGGTATGCAACTCAAAATCAGCCCAAAACGGGGTGCATCGCTTTGAACAGCCATATCATCATCAATTGTGCAGCGATTTTCACGATCTCGGTCTTATTCAACGCAGAAATAAATTTCCTTTCTGGAAATGTATATGTCTTGCAATATTTTTACAAATGCTGGGTCGACTTTTAAGAAATAACACGATACACAACTCGCATGACCCAGTTGACAGTGATCATGCAGTCTTTAAGACTGAAATCTTCACAGAGTAAAGGGCAACTTCCCTACAAAGTTCATGTAGTTCGATACCATAATTCAATAAAACGTATGAAAAAACATTATTACCGTTCTTGTCGTTACATTATGCATCAAGACTAACGGTCCAGCGCCGTTTGAAACCTTTGTTTACATACATTTCAACTAACTGACATTTTAAACATACGAGTGATTTTATTGGTCAAATGCGGAGGTGTGTCTTTACAACTGGAGATTTCATTCATAAAGACTGCATGATCACTGTCAACTGGGTCATGCGTGTTTTGTATCGTGTTATTTCTTAAACGTTGACCCAGCATTTGTAAAAATATTGCAAGACATATACATTTCCAGAAAGGAAATTCATTTCTGCGTTGAATAAGACCGAGATCGTGAAAATCGCTGCACAATTGATGAAGATATGGCTGTTCAAAGCGATGCATCCCATTTTGGGGTGATTTTGAGTTGCATACCTTGTTATATATATATATATATATATATATATATTTGATAGTGAAATATTTTTTTTTCAGAAAAGTTAATTTTTCGTTATAATATGATTATTTATCATTCAAAATGATGTTTTCACTAATTAATATCATAGCCACACGCTAACCACCTGTGCCCCGGATAATCCAAGTCCCTGTTGGGCGCTACGAAATTTAAATTCATGTATGTTCAAGGGAAGCTAATCCGCATGTTGTTTTAAACATTCAATGCAGAGTAGTTGCCCTTTGTAAAAATGTGGTTACAACGGAGAAACCAAACATATCCACAATTAGTTTCTGTAAAACCAAATTATCGATACTTTTTACTCTAAATATTCACTGTTTGAGACAGTTTTATTTCACTGATGTTTCTATATATTCAATATTAATAGTAAATTAAGCGTATGTGAACACTTTCTCAAACGTGATACTAGTAATTAAGGACATATTATCGAATTTTAGAAACATATATAAAACTCAAACAAACAAAATTAGAGTCGATCGTTTAAGTGGTAAGAAACAGTGTTCTTACAGCTTAATTTCTTTCAGTTTCAGCTGTTTGTTTTATGGACTAAAATTAGTATTTATGCCTTTCCCAAAACCAATTGGCCTCCTATTGTAATTACCTTACTTAATTGCAGATACGTAATGACCCAGAGTTTAGATCCAGCTTCTGGTGACTTATTTTCATATTGAGCCCGCGAGCACGTTGGGGCCTATAAGCTTAGGCCCAGTATAAGATAACAGAAAACTGGTAAATTTGGCTGTCACGTAACATAAAAAACTATATTTGGATAAATAATTTTATAATCAAATTGTAATTATATTAGAATACAGAGGCAAGAAATATACAAAATCATAAATAACTACACTATAACTAAATAAAGACGGTTAGTAATTAAGATACCAAACCAAAACAAAGTAATTAACGTGTCATAACATACAATTAGGTTTCTTCTACATAACACCTAAAAGTATCGTGACTTGTTAAATGCATAGAAACAATTAAACATACATAAGTCAGGGAGAAGCGGCTTCCCGAGATGTATTCTAGATGTGGATAACAAATTGGGGATGTCTATTCAATTGGAAAGCCGCGCGTATAGGGACATAAAAATTCGTCGGGATCATATGTCACCTGTCCAAGAGCGGCGAACCGCCCTGACAGGCGAGAGTCACGACGAAGTAATTGAGTACGGAACGGGTACTATAAATACACAGTCAAGCAGAAAGATTTTACCCTTGGCTTCTCTTAGGAAATATTCGTTTTGTGTTGTTTACTTTGGTTTTGAAATTATTTGTTTATCTTAAATAAAGAACTTTAACTCTACATTCAGACTTGTGATTCATATTACGTGACACGGCCTTGAAAAGCCTCGCGACCGAATAAACCGGCAACGTACGTTAAGATCACACGTTCAACCAATAACGTTGTTGTGTTAAAGTTATTGTATATTATTTGTTCTATGTGATCTATGTTTGTGTTGATTTTGCGATTTGTGTGGGATGGGGGGGGGGGGAGGTACATGTATGGCTTGATAATTATGGCACAAAACAAATATTTAGATACGGAAGACAAATGATATAACCCTGGAATGGAATGAAATTGGGTCCCTAGATATGACTGTACACTAGGATAAGGTCACTAGATATGACTGTGGAGTTGTGTGACGATAGATATGACGACAAGGCATACACGATTCGTGTTCAATGCATAACGTTGGTCATTAGCTATATTATGAGAGCCTGTGCACCATGCACAGGAGCGATACCTATACTTGATTTTCGTTTAAAAAAAGACTTTCTTGTAACGAACATTTTATTGAACGTGGAAATTGTCGTCCCTGAGTAGCCTGCGCAGACTGCAAAGGCTGATCTGTGACAACGCTTTACGCACATGCAATAAAACCCGTTATGTGCCGGGAAAGGGAATCAAGCTTATGAACAAAATAAAGGAAATATTTGTTTTTTCTTATACCGATGGTCGAATTTTCAAGAAGCTTATTTCACGTGTAAACATCTAGTTTAACTTGTTTATAGTTACTACGTACAGAATAAAAGCCATCGGTATGTGGGACAAAAAGAACTACATATATTGCAAATAATTTGGTAGAGATAACAGCTGTTTGTAGACAACAGTGTTATTGCGAGGAACTATCCGACATGGTTTTCTCACCGTACATCACTCATTGCTGAAAAAACCCACACACGGACAGATGTCGTATCAAGCCTAACCTGATGCATTGAAGATAAACTACATGTATGTCTTAACATTAGCCCAAACACGAATACATATTGCGTGTACTAGCATTCTATAAATAGGAAATCTCGACATTTTTACAAATGATATAGAAGAATAAAAATACAAAGGCGTAAAAAAGGCCATTATCATGGGAAAGTACATAGCTGTATGCTGTAGGCATATATATTTGCAAACATATTTTTATTCATATTAGCATTGATATATATTCTTTTATTAAATGTTGTTATACTATTTTTATGAGTCCTATACTAATCATACTAGTGTGCCTATGTTTATTAACGAATGTATAGACTCGTTAGTACATAGACATCAAATATTCGATACATTCAAAGAAAGTCTACGAATTTTTGTATTAATTAATAAAAGAACACTCGTTTTGGTACGTAAATGTAATAAATTCATAATGCAAATCGACACGCCGGTCATCCGGATACTTCGATAACGGATGGCTCTTCCATAACGGAGCAAAAAAAGCCACGCGCGAGAGACAGTTCTTCAGCTTTTTGCAATTGAAGCCTGCGCATTGGGTTCTCATACACGGAAAATTGTTCGGTCACCAAATTGTATAGCAAGGAATAATGGTGGATTTTCTGAAAAAAAATCCGGATAAAATCCATAATAAATCAGCATGAACTGGATGATAAGTACTGTTTTAACAAAATAAGATAGCTATAAATGCACCAAGGACGTGTTGACTATTCCAATAATTTCATTGGTTGCTATCTCAGTTCAGTGTTTGATGCACATTTATTCCTCTACATACTGGAATATCATACACTTGCTTGCATTATGTCTAAGCATGTATATTTTGTTGAAATGTGTTCTGATATTCAGTGCATGCAGTTTATCAATGGACTTTTCCATGTTTGGAAAACAATCTACCATTCTTCGAAAAAAGTCTTGACAATACACAAGAATAACAAGGATATATTTTTCAACTCCACGATCTGCGTGTCTCAACAAATACTGTTTATGATCTACATTTTTAAAACACAGATAAACGCATCTCTCGCACGCACGCACTCACGCGCTCACGCACCACCCATACCGAACACACCCACACGTAAGCACTTTTTTCCTTCCTGATTGAGGATGTTTTTTTTAGCATATATGGACATTAAATACAAAATTCATCAATGCTTACACTTACTTAACCCTTTGTATGGGGTCTTATACCTTATTACAGGCGATTGGAAATTATGGATGTAATTAAGACAGGTATTTATGTAATTGTTTATACATTTCCCAAATGATGACGTCGTTCTTTTCGAACAAATATAATTCACATCCGCAATCACACACTCACATGCACATGTAAGCATTTAAACACACATGTGATAGCCATCATATTATATTGACACAATGTTTCTATATCGATGATGTGCGACGAGGTCTTATTGCCGTATATTTATGACCGGGATCAATAACATGTCTCTTCAGATCTTCATATGCTAAAGGAATCACAGCGCATGTAGATTTTTGGTTTAGTTCAGAAAAATATCCTGAAGTTTCTAAACGAATAAGCTCTGCAGGGGTACGCCTAAGGTCCTCACAGTATCTGAATTTTCTTGCGAACTAAAATATAAAATATAAATATATAAAATAAACATTGTGAAACACAGTAAGATTATGTAAGTACGATCAGATCATCTTAAGTCGCTTGCGTAGCGATTGAAGTGTTTGTTTTGGATCTGAGGTTGGATTTTAGCAGTGTTCATCCAAGAATTGTTTATCAGGGAAAATGGTGACTTATGGTTTTGTTTCTGCTGTACTGTTGTGCTCATTGGCGTTTATCTCTGCAAGAATCACTAATAGATCTCTCAAGATTAACATACGTTACTGAAATAGCGAGAGAAATAATGGTGCTTAGTTGTTCCGTAAGATGTTCTTGTGAATGTTTAAGGGATCTTTTTACGTTTTGGTAAATTGACAAAATTGCAAAGAGGTTGTTTCAGATTCGCAATTTTTCGTTTTAGATATGATATTTGTGAGAAAACAGTAATACTGAACTTTTACCATGGTCTTATATAGCCATTATATGCATCTTTTGACTATTTAAAAACCTGAAAATTATTAAGCGTTGCAACGCGAAACGATTGAATAATTTGTAGAGTTCTGTTGTTGTCGTTTAATTTTGTGAAACTATGAAGATTGCTCATATAAAGTATAAAATACGTCATTCACTCATACTTGGCCGGATGGCCGAGCGGTCTTATTGGTTTTTACTCCAGGACTCCGGGGGTCACTGGTTCGAGCCCTGATGCGGTCTACCTTTTTCCTTTTATTAATTTCATTCTTGATTTTATACTGGAGCTTTTTAGATTCAATGTTTACATTTATCAATAACAAGCATTTAATGACAAACTTCAAAACATGCCAAAAATCTGTGAAAACGCCCCTTTAAATAGGAATAATCTGCTAGGAAACATGTTAAACTAAGGTGTAGATTATTTCGCTGATTTGGTGACACGTTTGACTTTAGATAATATAAATTAAACAGTTGACAAAGTATACAATGAAATAAATTACAGTGAAATAAACGATATATTCGTTTAAAACAAAACAGCCAGAATTATAATTTCATGTGTGTTTTTGAGCGAGTGCGAACTTTGTGTTCCATAGTTGGCTGAGTGCGGTCCGCCGTGGCTCCAAGTTCCTCTTCGATGTCGTCATAATGATGTTCAATCGTTACATCAACTTCTTTTGACTCAGGCAAATCTTCTGAAAATATAATTAAACTACGCTCACAGGTTCTTCTAACTAAACACTTGTATTATTTTAATTTCTCAAAATCTATCAAAACTATTGCTCTTCCATCAAGTTGAACATGGATGTTAATACACGACCTTAATTTCTTTTAATCTTACGACACTTGAAACACTCGTATGAACATTCCATCGACATTCAGCTCATATAAAGGATTTGCAATTAAATGTTTGTGTATATTTGTTATCAGTTGACAGTAAACTGAGCATTCATAAACAATTACTTATTCAGTGCATGTTTGAAAGCGATCAACTTTTATGATCTTGACTGAAAAAAAATATTTTAAAATATTTTAAAATATTATTTTGCGACTATTTTTATTTTCGAGTTATATTGCTTATTTATTGAAAATTCATTGAATCGTGGATTAATGATAATTCGATTTCAGTAGATATTCAAATTGCGTTGTAATTTTCTCAATATTGACGAAAACCGTTAATAAATAATCTGGAATTTTTATAAATGAAAGTAATGCGTTAGAAGTGCCTTCTAATGCATGTTTTACAACATGTGTTTTATATTTAATAGAATTATTCTATTCACTATTTTAAATATTGTAACGCATATATATAACTATGATTAACTCGTTCGTTTAAAAGCGTTGTGCGCTGTGCGTTTTATGTATAGTTTCTTTTGAAAAAGACATACATATTGTTGCTGAATGCATTATGCAAACTTTGTATTAATACAATACAGCTATCATAAACGTCAGGCTTGTTTAATATTATAAATTTATAATTTTAAATACTGTTTATGTTTCGGCATTATCTTTCATCAGTAGTATTAATATTAGCATAATCAGTCAAACTTACCTCAACCTCAATGAGTAACGTAACGTCGATTATGGTATAAATGATATGACTAAAAAACCATTATAATATCACTATACACAGATGGGTCCAGTTGAAAAAACGCACAGTATATTCAGTTGTAGGTCAACATAAAATATATATGTACACGATGATAATTTTATATTTAGAACTATGATTTCTAAATGTCAAAATAAGGGTATGATTATTATTATTACGTATGATCATTATTATTATTATTTATATGTACTCAAATGTTTCTTATCATTAATGTTCAACATTATTATGAAAAAGAAAAACGCACCAAAGAGAGAGCAGATAAAGTAAGATCCAAATGTGTTCCAACATGCGAAATGTGTTTTATTGAGCAGTTCGTAATATCAATTCTATGGTCATTCAGTATTCAGGACACACCCTGATTAGTTTGTCCGATATAAGGTTTATTATAAGTTTTACATGTCAACATCATAAAATACATCATATGACCTATGACCAGTTAAACTTCTATTGAATTGAGAATATATGCTTATAATATTGCATTTCTTAAATCGTCGTCAGTTACATTAACATATGAATTTACTTGAGTACGTTTATTTGACACAGATCATCATAAAAGATTATTTGTTCTTTATTAAGTGGTTTATCAGCAAAAATAGTAAATAAACGAATTTAAGGACATCACACTTTCCTTGTATGATTATCGTAAAATCTCTCTCTACGTATGTATATTATTAGAAACATTAGGAAATTATGTGTTTAAACATTGAGTAAATAATTCCTTGATTATTATGTAGATGCATAACAATACTGTACATGTAAGAAATCTTTGATGAAACGCGGACATTGTTTATATTTATATAATAAAATGTAACTAGGGAAATATTTATATGTTAAAATACATGTGAACAGGTGTGGACATATTTTTTAAACAATATGGATATTGGTCCCAATTTATATAATTAAAAAACAACAACATGCGTACCTGGTGGTCTAAATTGTTGCAATGTTGTGCCTTCATCATGTGTGGTTATTCTAAAACAGATTATGTTTGGTCTATAAGGTCAGTTAAAACCTATCAATGGTATACTAAAATGAACATGATGCAATTAAATGTATGCTCATTATTTTCAGATAAAACACTACAAAAAGTGTAAACAACCAACAATGTGTATATGCAAAATTGCAACTTAAAAGCATATCCTGACCGAACTTTATTACGTTAAATAATATTACATGAACCAACTTACAAACCGCATTTTCCTTTGTCAAAATGGTACTAGACATTTTTTAATGAAAAACTACTGGTTAGAAGTATTCTGAATGAATACATATGTATAAACTCATTTTTTTCTTATATACAGAAAATAAAAACAATATTTACATTATACTCGATTGTTAGTAAGTCGGTAATAACGGTGGACACTTATTTGAATAAAACAAAGTGTACAGTGTATGATACGCGGTAATAAGACACGACACAATTAGAAATTTACAAATAGAAGATCGGTTGAGTTATTCTATGTTTCGTGATTTACATCACATATGCCGGAAATGTAACAATCGATGAAATACTGGCAATGTGCTGTCGGAAATTTCATTTCAATTCAATTTCAAAGAGTATAGTTTCGTGGATTGGTAAGAAATAGCGAAAGGAAATTAAGTTTATTAATAAATGATTGTTAGCAAACAATAATTGTACAATATAGGAATAATGAAAGTCAAACAACATTGTAAAGCGGGAAATCTTAAAATACGCTTGTTTTACGATTATTTCCGACTCAGTACGAGACGATACTTACAGAATTAAAAAAAAAGCTTGTCAAAGCTTGGGTCATCGCCTAAAAATATCCATAAATACTAAAAAAAGTAACAACAAATTGTATTGTATCTCAATCGGCTTGTTTAGCACATTTATCATTTCATTATAATGTGTTTTCAATTGTGAAATTGTTAAAATGCAGGAATGTAATGTAAGCATGCTATCGTTGTTTTCATTAAACGATAACTGTCTTAACACGAATTCAAATATGATATCAATACCACGTATTGGCCGACTTAAATCTAATTGAAGGATTTTAAACATGTTCTCCCTTACATTCCAGCATTGTCGCAATGATGCCACTCCTGTTTATTGAATTTCTCTTCGATATGTTCGTATGCAGCAGAAGAATCACCGCTGGAGCTCGTGCTATCGACTGCAATGACAAAGGTATCATGTTAACTAATTCATCTTTAAAAAATTGATTTTCTAATGATTATATGTCCCGAATATACGTGCACATGATTATAAACTCATTTTGAGTACAAAGTCACTCAATAATTTAATTTGTTATTGTTTTAACAATTGTAAAATATTTTCAACGGAAAACTACATTT
Source organism: Dreissena polymorpha (assembly GCF_020536995.1). Taxonomy (NCBI): domain Eukaryota; kingdom Metazoa; phylum Mollusca; class Bivalvia; order Myida; family Dreissenidae; genus Dreissena; species Dreissena polymorpha. The sequence goes on from NC_068357.1 coordinate 28,870,042, forward strand.
TCTTATGAACAAATCTTTACATGTATTCATATTATACAAAATGTTGTTTTATAGTAATTTAAGGCTCAAAATAAATGCACTGTCGAAATTGTTAAACTTTATTTTTTCACCGAATGCCGCATTAAATTGCAGATAAATTTTGCTCACACTCCAAACTTTAACATTTGTTAACTAAGCTTATATTGATAGTGTTTATTTTAATTAAACAACAATTTACCATTTCATTAAGCTCTCAAGATCGATTGTTACGAAGGAATATGTAAAGAATTACCTTAACTATGTTTAAGGTAAATTTAAAGCAAGAAGATGTCGTATTGTAAACGGCATGGCATTCTACAAATGACAAAGCCAGTTTATAAAATACATTTGAAACTACATATAAAAAGACATACCAACTGGATGAATGTAGAAGTTTGATTCAAGTTCTTGTCTGGAACATAAAGAGACTACTTGCATAAAAAGTTCAACATTAATTACGAATAGTATAGTCAACATTTATATAATATTTGCTATGCAGTGCACAAACAATAGTGATTAATGTTGGTCTTACTGTTGCGTAACGTTTTCATCTGTTCGAAAAGCACGACCTGAAATGAAAGCTTCTGCATTATCGCACACTTTTCTGGACCATTAATGATGTACGTCTCAATTATTCAGTTTATAATCAGGCAAATGTACAATAATAAACTTATTATTCTGCGATATATATTCGCGTTGTATTAAAATAAATTAAACGATGCATGCATACAGTTAATTTAGTTATACAATATGTCAACAGAGCTATTAATATTTCGTAACATCACAATAGTTTCAAACCTACGGATTGTGATGAACCAGGAGAGGATGAGGATGCACATGAACGTAGAGACAGCTATTCCAATCCAGATTGCCGTTAACTGAGGCATTGTAGTCCCGTGGTTCAGAGGATCTAGACAAAATTGTGAAAACGCGCTTTGAAATTGACATAAATGTGAATTGTAGTTCAAATACAACACTACGTATGCGATGAGTTGTTTGGTTTAAATATAACCATATAAAACAATATGAACTTTACAGAGTAGCTGCACTTAAATTACGTTACACTTGACAACTTATGTGCTTTTTGACGGATGCTCGACTGAAATAATGAAAAGGATATGCACATTATTCGGAAATCTCCAGAAACAGCATCAATATATAAATGTTGATACCATAAGGATATTTAATGCAAAAATCCCTGAAGCATTAACAATACAGGACAATAAATACAACATAAAACAATGCATAACAACTTTAAAAGTTGGGATTAAGCCCAACAGATCTGGTCATTTCAGCTCACACAATATCACTATTCATTTTATGTATCATGCCACTTTAAAAACATTTGATTTAATACTAGAGTCATATTAAATTAAAAAGGCATTCACTACGATGATACATACTGAAGTTTAAACAAGCTTTGTAACAAGCTGTTTTGCAATAAACCCGTTTTGCAGTAAATTTATTGCAAAACGGATTTGAGTGTCTTATTGCAATTTGATATTTACAACAACCCGTTTTGCAATAAACCCGTTTTGCAATAAATTTATTGCAAAACGGGTTGGAGTGTCTTATTGCAAAACGGGTTGGAGTGTCTTTTTGCAATGTGAAAAATTTATAATAACCCGTTTTGCAATAAAATCATCACTTTTGTATTAATTAATTCAAATGGATTGGAAGAGTAAAAAGACAGTTTCAGGTGTTGTTTTTAAATAAAATTGTTTTAAAAAATGGACAAAATTGTGAGTTTATACTTAAAATGCATGGAGGGTGATAATTTTGAGATTTAATACGATAAGACAACACATAATGTGTATCGAAAGTGAGTTCAAACAATTTAGTACTAACGTAAAAATGCAATAATTTATGGAAAAACGTGTTGAAATGTCTTATTGCAATGTGAATTTTGTGTAACAGCCCGTTTCGCAATAAAATCATTACATATATACTTAATGTTAAATATTGATTTGAAACGGTATGAAGGAAGTTTTAATTGTCGTCTCTAACGTAAATATGATCGAACAAGGCTGAATGTTTATATAAAGTGATGTTCACCAATTTGGGAATTAAGTGAAGAATACCCAGAAGTGCATAATGTTTTTGCAAAACGGGTTTATTGCTCAACGGGTTGTTACAAAGCTTGTATGTGAAGGCAGTAGATTTAGCATGCCATATTATAAAATTGTCCTTATCACATACTATACCATCATAAAGATTCAATGAAGATTCACAAAACAATATAAAACATGTAAAACGCCCTCAATTTCATTATTCAGAAATCTAAGGAAAGATGTTAAGATAAAATTTGAATGTCGCTACATTGACCATTATCTTAATTATTGCCAATATATATTTAAAACATATCACCGAGTACGATCAAAGTGGCGCTGGCGTTGAAAACAAAGCCGTTTTTCTCCATGAAGCAAACAATAGTACTATTGTGATGGTGTTTGGTAATTGAGCCATTATGCGGCCTGTATTGTTTCACTTCATTTCTTGTGTCTGTTATTTGCTCAAAGTCCACGTTTTCAGAGCCAATCCACATTGCTAACATGCGTCCATCAGTGGAGCACGTGAAGTCCTCGCCTCGATGGACACACACACAGTGGCCACATTCTTGATTAGTGCAGGGAGGACCTACGCCTTTGTGCGCTGAAGTGTAAAAAGTGAAGTCAAAACATACGTATGCTGTTGAAAAGATAAGCAAACTATATTGTTATCGGTTAACTCACAAGGGATACAATGTAAAGTTGTACTTCAAATCGGCAATGGCTGGAAATGTAACATACCGGAAACTACTGTTGCGCTTATGTTCATAGGAAAATATCCATTGACGTATTCCAAAAAGAATGTTCTGTGGTTAGCAATTTTTATCGTAAAAATTATTTCCTCTTTATTTGAATCGTTGACAATTCCACCATATCGATTAGGCCACCATTGGTGTACTTGCTTCCAATCCTGAAAACCCACAGGAGGATAAAAAGCAATCTGGGCACTGTCTTCAGGCTGAGAGGGGTCGGACAGAATGTGAAGAAGACCTTCCGTGCGATCTGGAAGAGAACAAACTAGCATACTGTCACAGTGTGAGTGCGCGTGCGTGCGTGTGAGTGTGTGTGAATTGTACATGAATGCTAGACCAGATTATAGAACGCCCTTAGACTCACATTTGAACTTTTCTCATATCATATATCAAAAATAAACATAAACCTCGCACCATCTATGTTATAAATAAAAAGCAATTTATGGGATAAAGATTCAGTTGCATTACCATGTTACTAATAATGAGAAAAAAATCATGGAAAGTAGAACAAACGACAAAGACGCCTACAGTTTTAATTATAATTACCTTTTATTGTGAGGTAAACGCTGTTGGACTCTGTATTGCTGTATTTGAAGAAAACAGCTGAATTATTCCAGGTCTTGTTGACATTTCTAATCTCCATAAAGAAAGCTTTTCCGTTTTCAAATGATCGGATTGCTCCATGCATTTCCTTTTCGGCACTGTCTTTTCTAAATAAGATTTGCAATTTCAAGTTATCAATGTCCGTTACAAACGCGTGATAAAACGGGATTAACATCAGTGTAATATTCCCGCCGACAAACACTGGATTTCTCACTGATAAATATCCCAGTGCGTTTTCTGTTCTGGCAGGATTAATCAATAATAAAAACACTACACATGTACTTTGAATTGCATCACATTCCATAATTACACGTCGAATTATAGTCGTTGTGGCAAACATGCAATAGTTCAACCCACACTTTAAACGTGTAATGCAAATAACGAATGTTATAGTTGAATATAATGAAAATAATTCACACCACTCCATTCGACATAATCAATGCTATTGATCTTAACGAACGTTTGACGGCGAAAATAATTGTATGCAGGAAGATTATCGTATGATTGTTTCAAGTTGTCTCCACGTGCGTGTTTCAATTTAATACCAATCAACGTCATATGATATAATAATCAAAGCGCTGTAGGCACTGAAGGCATGGGGCTAGATTTAGTGTGCTTGGGAAGAAGTAGTGTCCGAATTTCTCCCTTTGTCCGAATTTATACGGATTGACCCTAGCGGTTGAGTGCAGAAGCTCAGAGACTGTAAGAAAAGACAATATTTGTGTATATACTACAGTGTACAAAGACGGTGGATGACTACACAATACTGGTGGTGTGAACGATAACCTTTTGTTCAACTCTACAGATCTGGTAGAGGTTCGTCTACATAGGCGGTGAAGATATACAACAGCAACAACATGACCGCAAAAAAACTGTTATTGTTGGCGTTAAATAAATCACTTTCAATAGCCTTATTATTACATAATTAACAGATCAGGGAAACACTCATACTTCCTTTGTAATGTGAAAACAAACGAAAATCCCCTTAATTGACTTACTCTGATAAAACACGTTGCACAGATTGTGAAATTTGTCTTATGTAGAACTTTTCGCGCTCGATTTGCGCGCTCGATATGCGCGCTCGATCTGCGCAGTGAAATACCATATCCGGTTACTTCGTCTATTTCCGTGCATATTTGTTGTCGTTTTTTTCATTTTCTTTTTTCTGGAATGTCTTGTTAACACAAAACAAAATAACAATATTTTAAAATATGTTTATAAATACCAAATATAATGTCTTCAAAAAATGTATCAGAAAAAATTCTTCTTAATGTCTATGTAAACACTCGTATCTTTTCGGCCGAGACCGTCAAGTGAGGAACTTATTCTCGCATGAATATGTAAACAATAAAAACTATGTCGTAGCCAATGCTCAGCAATTTTGCTTCAATAATATTTGTTGACACTTTTTATGACATTGTTATGTTATATAGTGATGTTCTGTATTTACAAAGCGGGTTATTGAGATCTTCGAATATTTAATTTTATTGCGCATGGATTAAGTGGTAAATCGGACTTTTGGGAATTTGGATTTTGGCAGCCAGCCAATTCGGATAGGCTCAGAAATTTGTATCATTACTATGGCCTTGGGGCTACGCCCCAGGCCAAAAACGGTTGCTATTAAGCGAGTGCCGTTGTATACAACAAGTAAAAAGCCAGTTGCTATGATACTATATTTTTCTGTGCTTACTCTTTTTCGAACTTCATGCCATAGGAAATAACGACACTGGTTTTTGTTTCATTTTTTAAACAAATTTATTCATGTTAACCTTTCCTTGATGGATCGGGCACAGAAGAAAACTACTCAAACAACGACAACCGTCGATAGGTAAATTAAAACAATCTGAATATCTGAATGGGCGTATTTTAAGATATGTTCAATGCTTGTACATAAAGCCTCCATAAGTATACCGGGCATATCTTGAGTAGAAAAAGGTATACACTCCGCTTTTCACAGTAATCCAAGTTAATCAAAACTCACCCACTTTAAATATACGATTCGCTACATTAAATTAGCAATCAAAAAATAATAATAATAACAACAATAATAATAATAATAATAATAATAATAATGATAATGATAATAATAATAATAATAATGACAATAATAAAATAAAAAAACTAATCAAAGTTAAAAACAAGTTTCTTTAAAAAGATAATTATAATGTATAAAAATAGTACAATTCAATGTAACATGTCTGGACAGAAAAAAACTTGTTTTGGTGTGAATTTGACAATTACTTTGGGTGTTGATAAATCATAATAAACGAGTTAAACATTACTTTCATAGCTTTTTTACAACCCGTTTTGTAATAAAAACCCGAATTGTAATAATTATTACAAAGTGGGTTGCGATGCATTATTACATTTCGGGTCGACAGTAACAACCCGTTTTGTAATAAAAACCCGAAATGTAATAAATGTTATCATGTCCATTAAATCATAGATACAGACATTTTTAGAAGTTATTGTCATGTTTAAATTAGTTTTAGAGTATGTATTGACTGTTCCCCCGACCTTTGTTCTTAAAGACTCCATCAACAAAACATGAATGTAATAATTTATTACAAAGTGGGTTGCGATGCATTATTACATTTCGGGTCGACAGTAACAACCCGTTTTGTAATAAAATCCCGAAATGTAATAAATTTTATCATGTCCATTAAATCCGAGATACAGACTTTTTTTAGAGGTTATTTTCATGTTTAAATTAGTTTTAGAGTAGGTATTGACTGTTCCCCCGACCTTTGTTCTTATAGACTCCATCAACAAATCATGAATGTAATAATTTATTACAAAGTGGGTTGCGATGCATTATTACATTTCGGGTCGACAGTAACAACCCGTTTTGTAATAAAAACCCGAATGTAATAAATTTTATCATGTCCATTAAATCAGAGATACAGACTTTTTTAGAAGTTGTTTTCATGTTTAAATTTGTTTTAGAGTAGGTATTGACTGTTCCCCCGACCTTTTGTTTTTATATACTCCATCAACAAATCATAAATGTAATAATTTATTACAAAGTGGGTTGCGATGCATTATTACATTTCGGGTCGACAGTAACAACCCATTTTGTAATAAAAACCCGAAATGTAATAAATTTTATCATGCCCATTAAATCAGAGATACAGACTTTTTTAGAAATTATTTTCATGTTTAAATTGGTTTTAGAGTAGGTATTGACTGTTCCCCCGACCTTTTGTTTTTATAGACTCCATCAACAAATCATGAATGTAATAATTTATTACAAAGTGGGTTGCGATGCATTATTACATTTCGGTTCGACAGTAACAACCCGTTTTGTAATAAAAACCCGAAATGTAATAAATTTTATCATGTCCATTAAATTTGAGATACATACTATTTTAGAAGTTATTTTAATGTTTAAAATAGTTTAAGAGTAGGTATTGAATGTTTCTCCGACCTTTGTTCTTATAGACTCCATCAAAAAATCATGAAGGTAAAAAAAAATATTACAAAGTGGATTGCGATGCATTATTACATTTCGGGTTGACAGTAACAACCCGTTTTGTAATAAAAACCCGAAATGTAATAAATTCTACCATATATTCGATAAAGTCCCAGATACAGTCTTGTATAAAGTTATTTTCAAGTTTAAAATAGTTTTAGAGTTGGTATTTACAATGCCCCAGACATTTGTTCTCATAGACCCAATAAACAAATCATGAAAGTAATAATTTATAAAAAAGTGGGTTGCGATGTATTATTTCATTTCGGGTGGACAGTAACAACCCGTTTTGTAATAAAAACCCGAAATGTTATCAATTGTACCATGTTCGATAAAGTCCCAGATACAGTCTTGTTTAAATTCATTTTCATGTTTAAATTAGTTTTATAGTAGGTATTGACACTGTTTAGAGTAGGTATTTAGAGTAGGTATTTAGGGTAGGTATTCCCCCGATCTTTGCTCTGTTAGACTGTATCAACAAATCATGAATGTAATAATTTATTACAAAGTGGGTTGCGATGCATTATTACATTTCGGGTCGACAGTAACAACCCGTTTTGTAATAAAAACCCGAATTGTAATAAATGTAACTAAGTCAGAAAAAGTCCGAGATACAGTCATTTTTGAAGTTATTTTCCAGTTAACATAAGTTTTAGAGAAGGTATTGACACTTCCCCCGACCTTTGTTATTGTAGACTCCATCAAAAAATCATGAATGTAAACAAAAATTATTACAAAGTAGGTTGCGATGCATTATTACATTTCGGGTTGACAGTAACAACCCGTTTTGTAATAAAAACTCGAAATGTAATAAATTCTACCATATTTGATAAACTCCCAGATACAGTCTTGTATAAAGTTATTATCAAGTTTAAATTAGTTTTAGAGTAGGTATTTACAATGCCCCAGACATTTGTTCCCATAGTCCCAATAAACAAATCTTGAAAGTAATTATTTATTACAAAGTGGGTTGCGACGCATTATTACATTTCGGGTCGACAGTAACAACCCGTTTTGTAATAAAAACCCGAAATGTTATCAATTGTACCATGTTCGATAAAGTCCCAGATACATTCTTGTTAAAATTCATTTTCATGTTTAAATTAGTTTTATAGTAGGTATTGACACTGTTTAGAGTAGGTATTTAGAGTAGGTATTTAGGGTAGGTATTTCCCCGATCTTTGTTCTTTTAGACTGTATCAACAAATCATGAATGTAATAATTTATAACAAAGTGGGTTGCGATGCATTATTATATTTCGGGTTTACAGTAACAACCCGTTTTGTAATAAAAACCCGAATTGTAATAAATGTAACTTAGTCAGAAAAAGTCCGAGATACAGTCATTTTTGAAGTTATTTTCCAGTTAACATAAGTTTTAGAGAAGGTATTGACGCTTCCCCCGACCTTTGTTATTGTAGACTCCATCAACAAATCATGAATGTACTATTTTTTTACAAAGTGGGTTGCGATGCATTATTACATTTCGGGTTGACAGTAACAACCCGTTTTGTAAAAAAAAAACGAATTGTTATAAATGTAACTGAGTCAGACAAGGTCCGAGATACATTCATTTTTGAAGTTATTTTCAAATTAACATAAGTTTTAGAGAAGGTATTGACAATTCCCCGACCTTTGTTCTTATAGACTCCATCAACAAATCATGAATGTACTAATTTCTTACAAAGTGGGTTGCGATGCATTATTAGATTTCGGGTTTACAGTAACAACCCGTTTTGTAATAAAACCCCAAAATGTTATACATTTGCCCATGTTGTATAAAGTCCGATATTGATGTTGATATGTTTTGAATTTATTTTCAAGTTTAAATACAATTTTGATTAGGAATTGACAATTTACCCGACCTTCGTTCTTGTAGACTCCATAACAAAATAATAAATGCAATAATCTATTGCAAAGTGGGTTGCGATGCCTTATTACATTTCGGGTTGACAGTAACAACCCGTTATGTAATAAAACCCCGAAATGTTATAAATTGTCTGATGTCCGATAAAGTCCGAGATATAGATTTGTTAGAATATTGTTTCATGTTTAAAAAAAAATTGAGTAGGAATTGACTATTCACCCGACCTTCGTTCTTATACATTTCATCAAACAAACATAAATGTAATAAATTATTACTTGGTGGGTTGCGATGCATTATTACATATCGGGATCACAGTAAAAGTTATTCAAACGATCTTCGAAAATATTTTCATATTTAAATATAGCGACTGACCAAATTATTTACGACGACATACATGCGTTTTCAATCTGACTTAATTCGTCGCTCATTGTGCGTATATTTGTAAAGCGTCTGTACTTTCAGTTTCTATTACGATGCGAAAAATAAAAATGTCTAAGAGAGGTAGAAAGACGTCCGCGATTGTTGCGCCAAAATATCAGTTGACAGTTACAAAGATATCAGTTATTATCAGTTTTTTTTATATTTTATTTAAAGTGTATATCATGGACAGTTTCAAGGTTTAAAGATGTTATGAAACATCAGTTTATTTTAGTTAATAATGATAGTTTAAAGTTTTATTGAATCAATACAAGTGTGCAGCTTCAACAGAAGTTAAGCAGCAATGACTTTAAGGAATGCACTTTTATAACTCATTTCACCCTATTTCAAGAATGAAATCCCCCTATTTTTCAAAATCAATGGGTGAAAACCCCATTTCCCAAATAATTACCTGGGGCACTGTATAAACCATAATATATACACGACAATAGCCTTATAATTCCTATGATAGCCTACGAATCTTCGACATAATTCTACGTCGAATACATAGTGTATACTAACTTCTAAAAGTGTAAACGTAATGTTCAAATCAAAGTTAGTAAATTGCTGTCTGTAATCAGCCAGTGCTCATTTTCTAAATATAAGTAAACACGTAAATGCACTATGGATACTTGTAGAACAAAATAATTAACCCGTTCTTACCTGTAAATTTACTTAAAACTTAAACAATCCTTGCCTTCATACGTTCTGCTCAATAAAACGGGACGTATTTGAGGACTTTGTACCTAAATCACTAGTTGCAATAATACAACTCCCAGCTATTGACTCTCCGCGTCGCTCGTATGTACTCATTAAAGCTCAGAGCATTCAAGAAAAACTACCTAACTCACCTGCTCGTTATCATTGTGTTTAGGTTACAATATACTAAATCAACGTACACACCAACACCCCGGCCAACGTACACACCAACACCCCGGTCAACGTACACATCAACACCCCGGCAAACGTACACATCAACACCCCGGCCAGCGTACACACCAACACCCCGGCCAGCGTACACACCAACACGCCGGCCAACGTACACACCAACACCCCGGCCAACGTACACATCAACAACCCGGCCAACGTACACACCAACACTCCGGTCAACGTACACACCAACACGCCGGCCAACGTACACACCAACACTCTGGCCAACGTACACACCAACACGCCGGCCAACGTACACACCAACACCCCGGCCAACGTACACACCAACACCCCGGCCAACGTACACACCAACACCCCGGTCAACGTACACACCAACACGCCGGCCAACGTACACACCAACACCCCGGCCAACGTACACCAACACGCCGGCCAACGTTCACACCAACACTCCAGCCAACGTACACACCAACACCCCGGCCAACGTACACACCCGATCAGTGGAATAAGTGTCAGGATATATGCAGAATCTGTTGTTTTTTCGAGTTATATTTTAGTGAATACAATTAATTTATTAACAAGTATGTTAGTTTTTGTTGTACAGCCCTTTTAAACGCTTTAGGACAGACCGACAGACAAACAAACAGACAGACAGACAGACAAGTTCACTCCTATATACCCCCCCCCCTAAACTTCGTTTGTGGGGGTATTATAAGTTCGTTTTATTTGTCTAATTTTCACATTCAACATGATTGAAGTGGACATACTAGTATATGAAAAAGCTCGTTATATATTTGAAGACAGATAAATTTGCCATCGATGTGGTTTTGTTGCTTAAAGGGATCTCTTCACGTTTTGGTAAATTGACAAAATTGAAACAAGTTGTTTCAGATTCGCACATTTTTGTTTAAGTTATGATATTTGTGAGGAATCAGTAATACTGAACATTTACCATGGTCTAATATAGCCATTATATGCATCTTTTGACGATTTAAAAACCTGAAAATTATAAAGCGTTGCAACGCGAAACGATTGAATAATTTGGAGAGTTCTGTTATTGTCGTTTAATTTTGTGAAACTACGAAGATTGTTTATATAAAGTTTAAAATACGTCACTCATACATACTTGGCAGGATGGCCGAGCGGTGTAAGTGGTTTTTACTCCAGGACTCCGGGGGTCACTGGTTCGAGCCCTGATGAGGGCTACATTTTTTCATTTTTTTAATGTTATTCTTGATTTTTTACTTGAGCTTTTTCGATCCAATGTTTACATTTATCATTATAAAGCATTTAATGACAAACTTCAAAACATGCCAAAATCTGTTAAAAGGCCATAGCATAACATAACATTTATTCGGCATTAAATAGCATATTGCAAAATCATAGCCTATACACAGTATGTATTTGAGATAGCAAAGACACGGTACATGTATCTGAGATGTACAACACAAAATGATGAATACAAATAGTGGGTAAAAAAACAAAGAAAAAACATGTCAAAATAATTCAAAGAATAGAATCAATAAGTCATTTACATAATGAATATATCATTTCGGTTGTGAATTTCATTTCCAAAAAAAAGTTCTCATTGTTTAAATGATCGATTATATTTTCAACGCTGGATACAAGTACAAATTTCAAAATTGTTCAATTACACAAACTTAGTTAAGTAACATTATTACGTAATGCTTATGCTTAAATTACAAAAAATAATGAGTAGATTTATTTAATCATTTAGCATTAAACATATGTTTGCTGTCTCTTTTATGTAGATTGAATATTCTAATTGATAATGATAACAAAACAATTACCTTTAGATTTTTCTAATTGATAATGATAACAATACAATTACATTTTCAAATTTTGAAAATCATACAAAAAAGTGATCTTCTTCATTACAAATAGTCAACATAATATAAAATAATTGCACAAGTTGATTACTTTTACTCTATCCAATACAGTCATTCGATCACCTTAATATGTTTAACAGTAGGCAAAAGGAAATAATAATCATAGTTAATACGATTCACTAATTATTGTATCTGTTTTAATAGACATACAAAAATGATGGCGTTAACAGCATATATTTTACACTACGTGTATTGTATAATACTAAATGTTCTTGGCGGCATGTTTTACAACTGCGTCATTCCGATATGAAACGTTAGTATCGGTATATTATAAAAGACCCACAGTTTCCACTACTGCGTCAAAAGTACCAAAACCATTTCATAAGAAACAGAATAGTATGTGAATAATTAAGTATAACTAATTAAGTATTATTTTTAATATTCTAGAATGCGTGTTCCACTGTGAATCATCTTAGCGAAACACAACGAATTAAAAAAATATTGTGGATAATAACTGTGAAAACACATTAATTCGTACAAAAAAATCAAATTAATTTATTTTTATGAATATAATATTTAATATGTATTATCTTACCCCGCCTGAGAAAATATGAGGCCTTTTCTTGTGTATAACGTTAATAAAACAGATACCTTCCCCTCATTGACTTCTCCATAGAGCATTAGTTATAGACTATATAACTTTTAAAAGGAATATTAATTTGAGTTATTCGAGTTCTATCCTTTGCGTATGCCATTTTTATTTAAAATTGAGTTAAATATATATAATAATGTTTATTTGACACTGACATATGTAGAAGACTAATGAATTGATCTTCCTGTTTGAGTAAGCTTAGCTACATAGCGGTTTACATACAATAGAAATGGGCCTTGCTCTGTAAAAAGGGGTTTAAAGCATGTGCGTAAAGTGCCGTCCCAGATAAGCCTGTGCAGTCCACACAGGCTAATAAGGGACGACACTTTGCGCCTTTATGATATTATTCGTTTCAAGAAAGTCTCTTCTTAGCAAATATCAAGTTTAGGCGGAAAGTGTCGTGCCTGATTAGCCTGTGCGGACTGCACATGCAAATCTTGGACAACACTTTACGCACATGCATTAAACCCCCTTTTCACATAGCGTGGCTCATATGTTTTATTGTACATATCGTACTGAAACAGACGCCATGACTACTAGACTGACTGTTTAAGTCTAGTGAAACATTACGTCGGGCCAGTGAACATTCAGTTATGTATACAGTCGGTCGCGTGCAAACTTCACATGTTACTCTTATCGTATAATTATACATGCTTGCATTATAAAAATAATTATGAACACTGATAATATTATTATCCTTGATTCAGCAAAAGCAGGGCCTTAATCAAACAAACATAGTTGTTAATTTTTACTAAGGTTAAGTTGAACAAAAAAACATATAAGGTTGTAAACATCAAAGTTGTAATACAACGATATTAATAAAATATTATTTAAAGCTATTGATTACACGACGTTGTCGCGAATCGACTAGCGAATAATTCTAATCGGTGCTACAAATTGATTATACGATCATTAATTGTTTAATTTTTGCATTGTTACGTTTTCCTTGACGTGAATTTAAAATGAGTTGCACACTGAAGGCATCTTTCAAACTTCCATTCTTAACGTAGTACTAATTGCCTGTTACTTTCAGATACATGCATTCGAGGTTACTGCTATGTTTTATTAACGTCGTTACTTGGTACACATAGAGCGTAAATTATAGTTTACAATTATGGCATGTAAATGTGTTTCATCATCCTGAGGTAAGTTAGCCAATTGCAATATAAAGGACCGACTTGTTCGTAAAATTGTTCACAAGTAGCCTACAGTATACCTACATTTCATTAAACACGGAGTACGCATACAATTACAACAGTGATTAAATCAAATAAGTCTCGCTCTGTGAAAAGGGGGTTTAATGCATGTGTGTAAATTTTCGTCCATTATTAGCCTGTGCAGTCTATACAGGCTAATAAGGGGCGACACCTTCCGCATGTATATTTTTAATTGAAGAAAGTCTCTTCATGGCAAAAATCCAGTATAGCCATTAAGAGTCGTCCTTGATTAACCGTTGCCGACTTCTAATAGCACAGAGTTGTGCAACCATTTTTTTGTATTAACTCCCTTGAACAACATTTTTTTGGGTAAACTCTGTTTATAAACAATTGTATTCAATAATATTGTTCAATTCTGGATACAAAATGTATAATGCATCAAGATTAAGTACCTTTTATTGTTTCAATTGTATATAAAATATTATAATATAAAGTAATAGGAACTTATCAATGTAGTATTACTAATTCATTCGTTTAATGAATAATCAGTATTTGACCGATGTTTACCTTTACCTTAAAGGAATTTAAAAAATCAAAAATTGTTGTTTCTGTAAAAATATCGAAACTGTTTAAAGCAGATAGTGCTGGACATAATTACACAATTTTAGCGATCTTATCTATTTCCACATTTGTTATTTGGCATTTGCAAAATCAAACAAAACATAATAAAAAACAGTTTAAAGTTATCGGTAGTCTTACTATGTTTTTGTCATTATTTAGATTTAGAATTTTTGTTGATTTTAAAAGATTGAATTACTCTCAATTTGTTGAATCATGGGGATTGTATGATATTATCGCCCCTGTTAATAATGAACTTGTTTTCGGGGCAGATAGTTTTGTTGAATTTTATGTTAAAAGATTTAAACAGTAATTGTATTACTTTTGAACATGATTGATGTCCCATTCAGCCAGGAAATGTTGAAACTCCTGGGAACTGTAATAGGTAACGCCATCAGAGACTAATCTCTCTGGTGCTGTTTAAAGTGATATTATGGGCATTTTTCACTTTTCAATTGAGCTGAAAAGAATTCACATGTCAAAAGAGTTAGTTAAAATGTGGTTACTTACCAATTATCTGCTACTCATCGTGCTACCATTTGTATATAAAAAAATATTTTATTTTCGATATTTTACATGACTCACCCAGTCCTATAAGCCAAAATGATCCGTAAAACAAAATTGTGTCTTTGTGTCGTATGAACGAATCTGCTCTAAAACTAAATTTAGGCTCACAGCGTACATGCATGATCAGTTGTCAAACGAAAGTACGGTTGATATACAAATGCATTATTTTTCTCTTTCCGGTATATTGTTTTAGTATGTTGATGCTGCATTAACAAATATAAGTGTACGAAGTGAAAACACCAAAAATAAACAACGGTTGCGATAGACACCTATAAACTGTTAGATGCCCATAATATCACTTTAATTTACCCAGTTTAAAGTATTTTTAGTAATAGTCACAGGCGAAAAGGTAGTCTTGACCATTAAATGTAAATACATCAGTGCCAACAGCCTTCCAAGGATAGAGAGGAAGTGGCTCTTTGATGATTGAATTTCTGGGATCCAAACAAATTGGGCAATTGAGAACTAACTGTGCTGAGATATGCGGCCAGAACATGTTTTTATAATATTTTTCAATAGTTGATAATTAAGGTGCTAAACGCATTGGACTGCGAACACAGTCACATTATTGATGTATATGCCTACTGTAATTGATTTTACCATCCATACAGTCAGTGGTTTAATGAATTTAAATTTCTTATTCATTTTTTGTTTGTTTTGGTATATGTTAATCACATATTTCTTGTCTGTATATAATAATAAATAGTTTAAATTTATTCAATTTAAACATCAACATGTGTCGTCTGCTGTACAGATTTTATACTTGATTGAACGCTTCATTTGTCTTTGTATATAACCCCCGCTAGAATGTACGGTAGTGTATGGAGTCGCTATCGACTTTTGTGTTTGAATAGGTTTACAGGTAGTGTACAAGGCGTGTAGTGCAATTAATGCTGATATTATATTTGCTGTTGTTCTTTTTCTTTCTATTTCAGGTTGACAGCGGCCATTTGGTGGCGTGTAGGACACCGGGGCTGTCATCCTGCGAGCAGAAAGGAGAATACTATTGTTTTTTCCGTAATGGATGTGTTATCTTTCTTTGTATATTGTATATGACATCATTTCTGTTTCATGGTCGTTCTGTATACAGTTATATAGAACGACTTACTAACTTTTCTTTTATCAATGGATTATTTATTTTTATCTAGTCTTTTAGTAATTATTAGCCTTCATGACATATGTCACATTTATCAGGCTGTGCTTGTTTTAGGGGCCTGAAGGGAGACAGTGGTTGTCCACCACGGTCTCGCGAAAGGTTCTTAAACCAGCCCCGCCGTAGACTACGGTTGTCAGCGGGCGGTTGGCAGCTTTTTCCGGATGAGGAGGCCCGAGCCTTGTTATCTGAGGGATCGCCGCCACCTGCTTGCGCTTCCTTTGTTTTTGCATTTTGTGTCTTTGATTGTTTTATTTTTTATAACATTTCATCTTTAGTTTTAAGGTGCGTGACATAATTCCAATTATATTATATAGTTTTATTATTTTATTAATCCATTGGTATACTAACATTGCCCGATACATTTACGGTTGGTGGAACTGTTTTGTTTAAAGACTGTAATATTTATTATACATGAGATATATGTGATTGTTTAACAACTGTGATATCTTATAACGTGCAAACGTGAAAAGACTAAAAAAATGCTTACGTGCGGACGTGAAAGACTGAATTTTTACTAGTGTTTTTAAATTCAATCATGCAGACGTTAAAGTCTGTTTTGTGTGTTTTTTTTGTTTTGTTTTCTAATATCCATGTAAAAGTCTATTCCGCCATTTTTTTGAATTAATTTAATGTCTTTTTATCGGGAAGTGGGCAGCTATACTTTCCAGCTACGTAATAAATAAAGTTTTATGAAAATAAAATGACCGACGTTAAAGTCGTCGTATTACGTCATGCAACTGTATAAACAGTCAGTTAGGTTAAATAATTTTAACACACTGCGGTAGTATATTTAATTATTACTTAACTTTATAATATAAGACGCGCATGTGTTCAATTTGTTCGCCCCATACATGTTGAGCCTTGCCAATAAAGCTCGATACTCGCCTTATACGAGAAAAAGGCGGCCAAAATGGAAAAAAACACGGCCAACATGGGAAAAGTTCGGCCAATACGAGATTCAGCAAATCAGAAAAACTCGGCCTTATATGAAAATCTACAATTTCGACAATTTTGGACGCCATTTTGAAGTTGTATGCTTAGTTTCGGTGCAAAAGTTAAACTCTTAAAAAATATAATATTGCAGTTTACCGAAAGGCTCGCGAAAACAATTAGTTGTTTCATACCTTTATTAGCTACAGCTTATTATGTTTTGAATATCATTTCCGGCTTCAGCAGACGACACAAAACAGCGAAAATTGTAAACACTTGCGATAATTTAACGAAACAGCGAAAAATCGTAAACACTTTAATAATCTAAGCAGCACAATGAACGACGAGGACATGATGCGCCTTTGGCCGATGACATGTTGACTATAGAATCTTAAGCTGTATAAGACGTGAACGAGATAGAACAAAAGCTATTACTTCATGAAGTTGAACTTGCTGTACCAAGGGAATTAGAAGATTTCCAGGCTCCGCCAGCGTCGGTACCAGACAGTGTCAATGAAATTGTGAAGAAAAATTCTGGCATCGGGCCAAGTACCAGTTTCGAACATTTTAAGGCGGTGGTATTAAACGATACATAAAATTTGTTTATGACAATAAAGCGCAGAACACAAAATACAAGACCAAAAAGTGATATGAAAATATTTATTAATATATTGGAATAAAACCCCAAAATGTAATTAAGTCTTCGATGTCCGATGAAGTCCGAGACAACAGTTATTTTCGAAGTGATTTTCAAGTTTAAACAAGCTTTAGAGTAGGTTTTTGACAATTCACGCGACATTTATTTCAACATATTTCATGAAATAGTAATAAATGTAACACATTATTACAAAGTGAGTTCCATTGCATTCATACCATCGCGTTTATTTTAATGAGTGGTTTTGTGATTTTAATTTTTTTAGTAATGAATTTTCCCATGCAAAATATCGTATATGTAGAACTCTTTTCAACAAGTTTAATGGTAGGTTTTGGCAATTTCCCCGAAGTTTGTGTTATAATTTAAGATAATGAATAACTATAAAGTGTGGTGAGACGCATGATTATAATTCGATTACAATTCGAGTTGACGAGCCAAATGAACATTTCAAATTTTATACAATAATTTAAAGTCTCTATAACGCTCAAAATCAACGAAAATTTCGTGAAGTATTTCGTAAAATAAAGTTAACACCTAAAAAATCAGTGTTCCTTATAGCAATAGCCACAATTTCAACGCTAGATGTGGTATGATAACATAGATTTTTGTAGATACAAAATGCTCGTTTTTATTTATTTGTGACCACAATAAATTCCATGTTAATTTTCTGCGAATATATCGATTGATACGACACACGAACACTAAAATGGTACCATGTTAAAACCATATTAAAAACGAGCATTTTGTATCCACAAACATCTATTTTACAAGACCACAATTTCGACAATGGCCATACGGAACAATGATTTTTAATTGTTAAGCTTTATTTTACGAAATATTGTACAAAACTGTCGTTGATTTTGAGTAGTAATGTTACTTTAACATAAAAAGGAACGAGAAAAAAAGGACAACGAAACAAACGCGGTTTTCTGTTGGTTTACCCTTTCACATCCAATAGTTGTTTTTAAATATTTTGTTCCAATGTTTACAATGGACGCTTGTCTTAGGAAAGGGTAATAAGCCTGTCAACCTCGTCACGGTCGAAAACCAAATGACATGTTGTTTTTTTGTTTTTTTTTTATAGGTTTTTTGCTTATTATATTTTATAAAAAATATCAATGTTTTACTCTCTAAATTTCTTTTAACTGCAACTGGTTAACTTAAATAAGTTACTTTCTTAACTCAAAACTAAGATATATACTTCTTTGAAATTTTAAATAAGACAAGTTGAAAACTGTTCTCTTTAAAATGACCACATTTTGTTTTGTTTCATTTTTTTGTTCAAAACAGTCTATAACAAGCATGCTAAACTCGTCATAGTCAAACCATCAATTTTTTTCATAAAGAGAGATTCTCATTTCTTTCCTTGAAATGATCGAGAAAAAAAGAAATTCTTGTTTTCCTTTTTAGTGAATGCCTCTTTGTTATGAAGAATGAAAAAGGTATCAACCAAATGTACCAAACTTTTGTTAAGATGGTGTTCAAATATGTTTCCTTGCCTGGTTTATATACTTGTAGTGTAAAGTTTGCAACTGGCATAGGTTTTTAAAAAGCATTTTAAGCAGACTTTTGTAATGTTTTATTTTATCAAATTAATTCATATGCGGCTTATGAAAATATGCATGTAAATAGGCTTGATATCTTGAAAAAATGTAGTTTGTGTCAATTCTAAACTTTCGAAAACATGATGGGAGTCACTCTTTAAAGATATCAAGCATAATCGTCTTTTGAACTTAATTTTTTGGGGAAAACGAACCCGCTATAATCCACGTTGTGAACTTGCGTAAAGCAGTACATGTCATGTATCCATCTAATAAACCGAGTCGCAGTCCAGGTTCCAATTTCTGAACGGAAAACGGACTGATGGACTAACGGGCGGCACATGTATAGTTCTCGCTCGTGCAATCGGTACGTAGGGGTGCGTCAGATAATATTGTGTTAAAATTGACACACTTGATTACTAGCAGAAGCTGTAACAACAAATTGTGGACGGATTGACGAACGGACGGCAGACGAAAACCGATCATCATAGTTCAAGAGCTAAACAAACGAGCTAAACATCTTCAAGCTTTTTATCAGTTGTGTATATGAGTGCGTGGTAAAGGTATATTTGAGGTTACTTTCTCTCCATCTGACGTGATAAAGATATATTTTAGGTTACTTTACATACATTTGACATTATAAAGATATGCTTGAGGTTACTTTACCTCCATTTACCGTGATAAATGAAAATATGAAATTACCTTACCTCCATCTGACGTCGATGACTTCAGTAATATGGAATTTTTACACCCATTATTGCTGCTTCTTCCTGTATTTGCGCGATGATTATCTGAGATATTAACTCTATGATTCTATATTCTCAAATCTTTTCTATAAAGAAGGAATGTAGTTGACAATTGTTAAAGGGGCCTTTTCACAGATTTTGGCATTTTTTAACTTATTCATTAAATGCTTTATTTCGATAAATGTAAACATTGGATCGTAAAAGCTCCAGTAAAAAATCAAGAATAAAATTAAACAAGAGTGCCAAACTGTCACAAGATACGCCCGTTCGAAGGTTTTGGACACCATGCTCAATGCTTGAAAGTGTCCTCAAGACCTAGTTATTGACCCGGCATGACCCATATTTGAACTTGACCTAGATATCACTTAGATGTAACATCTGACTAAATTTGGTGAAGATCAGATGAAAACTACTTCAATTAAAGAGCGGACAACATGCTTAATGCTTGAAATGCACTATGTGACCTCGTTTTTGACCCGGCATGACCCATGTTCGAACTTGACCTACATATCATCTAGACACAACTTCTGACCAAATTAGGTGAAGATCAGATGAAAACTACTTCAATTAGAGAGCGGACACCATGCTAAATGCTTGAAATGCACTAAGTAACCTCGTGACCTAGTTTTTGACCCGGCATGACCCATATTTGAACTTGACCTACATATCATCTAGACACAACTTCTGACCAAATTTGGTGAAGATCGGATGAATACAATTTGAATTAGAGTCCGGACAAAGTGGCGCCGTTGAAAATGCACTAATTGACCCTATGACCTAGTTTTTGACCCAGCATGACCCATATTCGAACTTGGCCTATATATCAACTAGATGCAACTGCTGACCAAGTTTGGTGAAGATCGGATGAATACAATTTGAAATAGAGTCCGGACAAAGTGGCCCCTTTGAAAATGCACTTATTGACCCTATGACCTAGTTTTTGACCCGGCATGACCCATATTCGAACTTGGCCTAGATATCAACTAGATACAACTGCTGACTTAGTTTGGTGAAGATCGGATGAATACAATTTGAAATAGAGTCCGGACAAAGTGGCCCCTTTGAAAATGCACTTATTGACCCTATGACCTAGTTTTTGACCCGGCATGACCCATATTCGAACTTGGCCTAGATATCAACTAGATGCAACTGCTGACCAAGTTTGGTGAAGATCGGATGAATACAATTTGAATTAGAGTCCGGACAAAGTGATGCCTTCCGCCCGCCGCCCGCCGCCCGCCGCCCGCCCGCCCGCCCGCCGCCAAGGGGTTTCACATAATACGTCCCGTATTTTATACGGGCGTATAAAAAAGGAAAAGAATATTGCCCGGACCAGGTTTCGAACCAGTGACCCCTGGAGTCCTGAAGTAAAAACGCTTTAACCTACTGAGCTATTCCGCCGAGTACATTTACGTGAAGTATTTTATACCTTATATAAGCAATCTTCGTAGTTTCACAAAATTTAACGACAAAAACAGAACTCTCCAAATTATTCAATCGTTTCGCGTTGCAACGCTTTATAATTTTTAGGTTTTAAAATCGTCAAAAGATGCATATAATGGCTATATTAGACCATGGTAAATGTTCAGTATTACTGTTTCCTCACAAATATCATAACTAAAACGAAAATTTGCGAATCTGAAACAACTTTTTTCAATTTTGTCAATTTACCAAAGCGTGAAAAGATCCCTTTAATAGTTTTATTTGATCGTTCGTCAAAAAGTTGTAATTCTGTTACTCTTGTATCTTTAATGCAATTGAGTAATTAAATAGTAATTAAAATGAATGCGTTTTAATTCCCTTTTATTATTGTTTAATTTGAGTTACAATGCTATGACGTTAAATTTTATTTACACTTAAATGTATTATGAATATTGCTGGGCCAAGTGTGAGGTTGAGCGCTCTATAACCGGGTTTAAACCCCCAATGCTTTGCATTGACCGTTCCAAGGCGGTGACCCCAGCTTTATTCATATTTTGTGTTTATGTTGGTTTGTATTGTGCTGTATTGTGCTGTTTTGTACTGTTTGGGCAATCGGTCACTTGCCTTAAATAAAGGACCTACTAATTGTTTTTAATGAAAATTCAATACTGCTCCAGCAGCTGGAGTTTCACTTCTTTATATTTCAAACCAACCAAGACCAACACTGTCCAATGTGAGCCAGGCTCTGTACCAACGCCCACCAGATTCACTCAACAGATTGCGGACTACAAGTATAAGTCCACTGTTTCTACCATATGTACGAATGAGTATTGCAACACTGAGTTCTCTGGGCCTATCTGAAGAAAAAGTTAGGACTTGACTTGGGCGAACGTAAATTTGAGGGTATCCATACTCTCTTACGATATCGGCGAACTGGTAACTAACCCTCTGCAATGTATACTGCTTTAATGGAGAAAGTCTTATTGTGTAATGAATGATTCTTCTAATCGCAAGATAAGGCAAATGAGAAATGCTCGTATTATTGGGCTGGTTAGATTCTCCCTCCTCCTCTGCATTGCTATAAGAATCCCCCTCCTCCACAGCATCATCAGTGGTGCAGTAATCCTGATTATCTCGTTTCTCATCATCCTCTTCTTGCGTTCCTATGCCAACTCCCTCGTCATAGATTGTTGAGTCTTGGCTCACCTCTTTATCTTCTGTATTTGCATCTAAATCAACCCTTTTGTCAAAATATTTTGAGTTTGGATCCTCCTCTTGATTTTCTTCAATTATATCTAAGCCACCAGCCTCGGCAAATGTATTTGTGTGAGGAAAGCTCACTTCATCTTCTATGTTGGTATTTAAACCACTACCTTCGTCATCTGTATTGCTGTTGGAACCATACTCTTCATCTCCCATGTTGCTTTCGGAATCATTGCCGTCGTCATAAATATTCGCATCAGATCCATGAACTTCATCGTCCATGTTGCTATCTGAACCAGCCACATTGTCATGTTTTTTCGTCAGATTCATGATAGGTGCAATGTTTTTTATAGTCTCCATTTGTATCTAAAACACTCCCCTCGTCATCGGTATGTGAACCCGTCTCATTATCATATTCTTCAATGTCAACACTCTCTCCATCATTTTCATCATTGCCAGTATATCGTTCATCATTTTCAATCACATCGAAACTGTTTGTATCATCACTTTTGCACTCAGAACCATCTTTATCAGTGTTAACTTTATTTTCATCAGAACCTTCTAAATTCCCATCACTCTCACTTTCAGACACACTTGGCATTGTAATGCTGTCTAATATATCACGGAAAGCACTTTCGTTCATAATTTTAATGGATACGTAGTGTATTTCTGGATAAAATCCTAGAGTAAATGTTGTCTAGTCTTCTGAGTTTATGCCAGTGTTAGAAACAATAAGGTTATAATCTCTGCCTTGTGAGTTTACAACAATGAACTGACAATTCAACTCTCTAGCAAGAGCAAGAAGAGTTAAGTTGTCACCGAAGGTGTTTTTGTTTGCCATTCGTTGTAATTATCTATCTATTGGGCTTTCAGTAAAACTGCTGTAATGATCCTTATTTTCTTTGATGTGATCTACTGCCATTTGTCGGAGTTGCATTCCTGTCTTGTAGATGCCTATTTTCTGGACTTGATGACTGATGGAATTGAATTGGCAATTTGATGCCTCCTGTGGATTATGAACTATATGGATATCTTCATTATGAATGAATGATCTTACATCATTCGGCGGAGGGTTTTGACAAGCATTATCGTCTACAATTTCGTCGACAGTGTTTTCACGGGCAGATCTTTCGATTGGTATATAAAACCTCTATCTATGCAATCTTCGTCTTTCAGTCGGCGGAGGGTTTTGGCAAGCATTATCGTCTACCATTTCGTCGACATTGTTTCCACAGGCAGATCTTTTGATTGGTATATAAAACCTCTGTCTATGCAATCTTCGTCTTTCACTTTCTCGGAAGGTTTGTAAGGATTTCTCTCTTCTGTTTCCTTCCTATTCTGACGTTCTACTTGTTATGTGTTCCACCGATACCCATTCAGTAACGACCGAATCATCCTGTTTCGTATATAGCACTCGGTACCTTGAAAAGCCGCCCGATCTCTGTAAGACTTTTCCTTTTAGTATATACCTTTTGTATGGTACCCTCTTTCCAAAAGGGTAGCGGAGAAATATGTGAGCACCTTTCTCAGAAACATAGCACGGCCGCCTTTTCATTTGAGATTCATTCAGCCGCTTGTTACATTTAATTGAAGCTCGTTTAGCATTTTTCTTGATTTCATCAGCTGATTTATCATACCCCCGCCCAAAATACACGGCAAAGGGAGTCTGGTATGAAAGAACCTCTTTTGGTTGTTTGTTTATGCTGTTTACTATATCTTGAAGACATTCTACCCAGTTAAAGCCCCTACGCCGACACCTGTACATCTCATACATTATCTTTTGTCGTAGAATTCTGTTCTGACGTTCTACTTTGCCTTGGCTCTGAGGATGATATGGCCGACTCTTTATAACTTTCACATTCTTATCCTTTAACAGCTTATCAACTTCACCTAGGAACTCCGAGCCGTTGTCACATTGTACGATTTTCGGCCAACTGTGCTCTCCAAAAACATCCTTTTAAGCATTTGAAACACAGTTTGAAGACTTATTTTCAAGAGGTCCACAGAAAAGGTACCTGGAAAATACGTCTACCAGATTCAAGTTGTATCGGAACCTCCTGTTTTCAAACTCAACATCTGACATTTTGACCAGATCTATCTGGACCCTCTCGAATGCATTTCAACAAACTTCATGGGAGCTTTATTTGTAAATTTACAATTCAGGTGGCCGTGCATTTCGCTTTGGTCAAGAACTGTCCTTACTTTCCGTTCGCTTATACCAGATAGCTTTTGCTTCATGTCATATGCTAGCGAACTAGCCCTACCTTCATGAATAACTAAACGCTTCTTTTCATGGAAAAGTATACTTTTCCGTTTCTGACTTTAATATTCAACTTGTTTCTATTTCGCCAGAATAGCACAGCTGCATTCTTCTCTGCACGTGTTCGGTCTCTTACCGCCTTTTTGTACTTTCCCTTGACCATTTGAACAAGAGCGTTATAAGTGTCATTGCTTACTGGACGCATATTGAAAATTACCTTAAGAAGAAATATGATCCTATTATTAAATATATTGCATTTGAATATCAACTGTACTTTCGTTTTGAAAACTGACGACAGAAATGATTCGATATACCATGTTAATCTGAATGTAGTTTTGGTGCAGATTCGTTCATACAACACAAATACACTATTTTGTTTTACAGATCATTTCGGGCTTAGAGGACTGGGTGAGTCACGTAAAATATTGAATATAATATCTATTTTTATAATCAACTGATAGCAAGATGAGTTGCAGTTAATTGGTCAGTAACCACATTTTAACTAACTCTTTTGACCTGTTAATTCTTTTCAGCTCAATGCAACAGTGAAAAATGCCCATACTATCACTTTAAAGTGATAGTATGGGCATTTTTCACTGTTGAATTGAGTTGTGTCTTTGTGTCGTATAAACGAATCTGCACTTAAACTAAATTAAGGTTCACATTGTACATGCGTGATCAGTTGTCAAACGAAAGTACGGTTGATATTCAAATGCATTTTTTTTCTCTTTCCGGGATATTGTTTTAGTATGTCGATGCTGCATTAACAAATATAAGTGTATATGAAGTGAAAACAGCAAAAATAAACAACGGTTGCGATAGACACCTATAAACTGTTAGATGCCCATAATATCACTTTAATAATTTGTGTCCAATATCAGTTCGAAGAAATATCTATAAATAAGCATGTTTATTTATAGATCTTTGCGGAAAGAAGAATATTATTTTTCAAGGGAGAAAACCCAAACAGTGAATTTATAATTTTTTATGACTTTTGTTTCTATTATATTTAATTGTTTACTTAGTACATTTCGTGAGCAATTCACATATATGTATACAGCAAATTGTGTGGAATTTTAATGTAAAAAAATCTATAATTTAAATCATGTGTGCGTGTTAAACATATGAGTTTTTGGTTAAATAAAAGATTGTAATACAAATAATTAAGACATGCTCTATTACAGTAC
The DNA here is from genome assembly GCF_020536995.1 of Dreissena polymorpha. Lineage (NCBI taxonomy): Eukaryota > Metazoa > Mollusca > Bivalvia > Myida > Dreissenidae > Dreissena > Dreissena polymorpha. The sequence continues at coordinate 28,896,050 of NC_068357.1, forward strand.
ACGAACGAAAATGTCAAGCACACAGTTCGGGTTTCGGTAAGGGCTTTCTTTTGAGCATGCGCGGGCTATTAATATCCCCCGCCAGGAGGTCGCATTACATTCCTACGAGATTTGAAAACATCACACTTGTTTAACTTTAATACAAGCATTTAACGAATTTTTGCTGTCAACTTCAAGAAAACAAACATCTGTAAGTATCTGACGAAGCAAATTGCGTTGCAGCGTTACAATACACGAAATAAATAGAACGCCCGATAAATACTGCTGTCCGACAAATACTCGCTAACCAGTATATTAGAGGACAAGGATTGGTTGCGGGAACTAAGTTCCCTTGATTGTATCAACCTAAAGGCAGTTTGTATTACACTCAATACATGTATGTCGTTTTTTAGAAATAACGAAGTGAACCGAAATCTATATTCAGATATGAGAAAAAATATTCACACACTAATGAGTGGACCATTATGTACTGATAAGAGGTTTCATCTAAAGTGTTTCATCACTCCCTCCCTCCCTCCCTCCCTCCCTCCCTCCCTCCCTCCCTCCCTCCCTCCCTCCCTCCCTCCCTCCCTCCCTCCCTCCCTCCCTCCCTCTCTCCTCCCTCCTCCCTCCCTCCCTCCCTCCCTCCCTCCCTCTCTTTCTTTTTCTCTCTCTCTCTCTCTCTCTCTCTCTATCTCTCTCTCTCTCTCTCTTTCTCTCTCTCTCTCTCTCTTTCTCTCTCACATCGTCTCATCCCACTTTGTAATATCTTTTAACATTGATGATTGTTTGATGAAAAAATATTAGAACTAAGGTCTGGTGAATTGTAAATACCTACTCTAATACTAATTTAAAATTGAAAATAACTTTAAACAAGACTGTATCTGGAACTTTATAGGACATGGTACAATTTATTTCATCTCGGGTTTTTATTACAAAACGGGTTGTTACTGTCGACCCGAAATGTAATAATGATTCGCAACCCACTTTGTAATAAATTATTACATTCATAATTTGTTGATGTAGTCTATAAGAACAAAGGTCGGGGGAACGGTCAATACCTACTCTAAAACTAATTTAAACATGAAAACAACTTATAAAAAAGTCTGTATCTCTGATTTAATGGACATGATACAATTTATTACATTTCGGGATTTTATTACAAAACGGGTTGTTACTGTCGACCCGAAATGTAATAATGCATCGCAACCCACTTTGTAATAAATTATTACATTCATGATTTGTTGATGGAGTCTATAAGAACAAAGGTCGGGGGAACAGTCAATACCTACTCTAAAACTAATTTTAACATGAAAATAACTTCTAAAAATGTCTGTATCTCTGATTTAATGGACATGATAAAATTTATTACATTTCGAGGTTTTATTACAAAACGGGTTGTTACTGTCGACCCAATTTGTAATAATGCATCGCAACCCACTTTGTAATAAATTATTACATTCATGATTTGTTGATGGAGTCTATAAGAACAAAGGTCGGGGGAACAGTCAATACATACTCTAACACTAATTTAAACATGAACATAACTTCTAAAAATGTCTGTATCTCTGATTTAATGGACATGACAAAATTTATTACATTTCGGGATTTTATTACAAAACGGGTTGTTACTGTCGACCCGAAATGTAATAATGCATCGCAACCCACTTTGTAATAAATTATTACATTCATGATTTGTTGATGGAGTCTATAAGAACAAAGGTCGGGGGAACAGTCAATACCTACTCTAAAACTAATTTAAACATGAAAATAACTTCTAAAAAAGTCTGTATCTCTGATTTAATGGACATGATAAAATGTATTACATTTCGGGTTTTTATTACAAAACGGGTTGTTACTGTCGACCCGAAATGTAATAATGGATCGCAACCCACTTTGTAATAAATTATTACATTCATTATATGTTGATGGAGTCTTTAAGAACAAAGGTCGGGGGAACAGTCAATTCCTACTCTAAAACTAATTTAAACATGAAAATAACTTCTAAAAATGTCTGTATCTCTGATTTAATGGACATGATAAAATTAATTACATTTCGGGTTTTTATTACAAAACGGGTTGTTACTGTCGACCCGAAATGTAATTATGCATCGCAACCCACTTTGTAATAAATTATTACATTCATGATTTGTTGATGTAGTTTATAAGAACAAAGGTCGGGGGAACAGTCAATACCTACTCTAAAACTAATTTAAACATGAAAATAACTTCCAAAAAAAGTCTGTATCTCTGATTTAATGGACATGATAAAATTTATTACATTTCGGGATTTTATTACAAAACGGGATGTTACTGTCGACCCGAAATGTAGTAATGCATCCCAACCCACTTTGAAATAAATTATTACATTCATGATTTGTTGATGGAGTCTTTAAGAACAAAGGTCGGGGAAACAGTCAATACCTACTCTAAAACTAATTTTAACGTGAAAATAACTTCTAAAAATGTCTGTATCTCTGATTTAATGGGCATGATCAAATTTATTACATTTCGAGTTTTTATTACAAAACGGGTTGTTACTGTCGACCCGAAATGTAGTAATGCATCGCAACCCACTTTGTAATAAATTATTACTTTCATGATTTTTTGATGGAGTCTATAAGAACAAAGGTCGGGGGAACAGTCAGTACCCACTCTAAAACTAATTTAAACATGAAAATAACTTCTAAAAAAGTCTGTATCTCTGATTTAATGGACATGATAAAATTTATTACATTTCGGGTTTTTATTACAAAACGGGTTGTCACTGTCGACCCGAAATGTAATAATGCATTGCAACCCACTTTGTCATAAATTATTATATTCATGATTTGTTGATGGAGTCTTTAAGAACAAAGGTCGGGGGAACAGTCAATACCTACTCTAAAACTAATTTAAACATGAAAATAACTTCCAAAAAAAGTATGTATCTCTGATTTAATGGACAAGATAAAATTTATTACATTTCGGGTTTTTATTACAAAACGGGTTGTTACTGTCGACCCGGAATGCAATAATGCATCGCAACCCACTTTGTAATAATTATTACAATTCGGGTTTTTATTACAAAACGGGTTGTAACAAAGCTATACAGAATTGTCAGTCGAAATTTGCTAGTTTAGCTGGCATCATTCACAGACCTGAAGGACTACACTGACAATTTAACTTTCTACAAATACAAAAGTGTTGGAAGTTTTAACAGTTATGCCTGTTATAGTTCCAAGTTAATATAGTGTTTGCAGTTGGATACAGTTATTACCTTGTTCGAAGTGAGTTAATTTTATCGTTACAGGGAAAATCTAGGAATAGTTAGCAAGGTGCTGCATTGTTCTTATTCCATGTGTTGTACATTTTGAAATCAGAATATTTTATAAATTGTCTATTATCAGTAACACATTGCTAAAAACAATGAATATTGGAAACATCAGATATGCAAATTCTATTTTGCATTTAAAAGAAAATTTAAGATACTGTTATTAAGCCAGTATTGACTTTTAACTTCTTTTTAACAACACCTTGTTATCCTAGATATTTCATGTGTGTGTTTATTACAGTCCATTGCTTGAAGTGTGGATGTGATATTTTCTCTAATAAAATTACATGAATAAAATAACAAAAAAAAACGACCTACCAAATGGAAGAAAGCAATGTTTACTTGGTAATTCACATAAGAGCTTTTTTTGTTCATTTCCATAGAACTCATCGAGTAATACTGATACAGGGCTTTCGTTTAATGAATTGCAGCCAAGGAACCCTCAAAACTTTCAAGTATCCAAAACGTTTATGTTCGAATTTCATAATATTAAGTGCATTCACTTATTTTAATTTAAATTAACAATATATCTGACATACAATACATGAAAAACATGAAGTAAAAATAGTTATTGAAATGTGTTTTGAATAAATTAATGTCATCTGATAACTTCCTTTTATTTTGGAAAACTGCCAAAATCAGAAGCCAGTAATTTCAGACTTTCAGATTTCCAAAGTTAACCTAAGCCCTGCTGATATGTTGAAATGCTCTACAGTGGGCTCTACTTCTCTCATTTTTAAAGGGACCACACTTTTGTTTCAGGTGATATATCAACTGTTCTACAAAGAAAGCAGTTCAAAGGACCATGGATCATTGTACCAGTTGCGGAATTGGGTCAACAGAAGGGACGTTAGTGGACCAAAGGAAGTTGTCCATAAATTTAGGTATCTCAACAACTAATATCAATAATAAATGTTCATGAAAGACTCATTTTAGTGAGGTCATGGTGAATATTTGTGATCTCCTTGTGTCTGTAAAAGCTGTCACCATTTTTCTTCCGAAAGTACTTAAAGGCCAATCTTAATCAAAGTGAACTGTCCGAATGTCTTGCACGAAACCAAACTGGGTAATTTAGGGTACAAAATTTGTGTTTAAATATTATTGTCTTCTTTGAGAAGAATTTTGATAAAGTCACATTATTTTGATCATAGACCGTTACAAATTACACTAATGTGGAAAGAAATTTAAAAACCAACCACAAATGTGTTCCTGTTGTGTTTCCACCCAATGACCTTTAGTAAAAAAAAATTCGTCCATTGGCTATTTTGAAATACAACTATGTTTAAGCTCCAATTTTCCAAGCTATTCATTGTCTTTACCCTCGTTTGCGTCAGCAAAGGTGAACTGTTTCGTTGAAATTCCTTTTTCTCATAAACTATCAAAATATTCTTGCTAAGGTCCATTTGAAAAATCTGATTAAAAGGTCTCGTTAAACAATACATTACAAGATATATATCCTTTTCACGTAACTAATATGAATCAGAATTTCTTATTTATGTTCATATATTTTTTTCTGTTTTATGGCCACATCAGTTGTTCATTGATGATGTCCTAGATGCCTACTTAGTTGGGGCATTCCTTGATGTCATGAACATGGAAGATGTGAATTCTTATCCCTAATCTCGAACCGTTACTCCATCTGATGAGCCCCGAACAACAAGTGAGGTGGTTGAATGAAATCTCATTAAGGAGTATTGACAACTTAAAAATAAATGAACTGTCATCAGTAAATGAACTACGTGACGATTTGCTGGTTCTGAATGCAGAGGATGACCAGCTGAAAGCAATGAAGCAGGAAGATATATACAAGTGCCCACTTTGCAACAGAACATACACATGTAAACAGGTTTCCTGGTTTAAAAACATCTTATTAAGAAACATCACTGGACATTCCACACTGTCAGCACAGATGTTAAAGCTACAAATGCAGTTCAACATTTTCTGTTCATGTCATTGGTTTTTAAAGACACCATGGACTCTTACAAGATGGGAGATGTTGAGCGAATACTAAGAAATGCATATTTTGAATGGCTGTTTAATAGTTCTGTAAAGCATACAAAATACAAATTATGGTTATGGCGAATTATTTCCTATGTTATTTCTATACTGGGAGTTGAAGACAGTTTTGAGTACCTTTGGAACATGACTGTGAATTTAAAAGGGGTATTTATAACAACATTCCAAATGACAACTGCGTAGAGTTGCAGGTTTATAACATAAAACGGGAACTTGCAACTCAGGGTGCTAATAAATCATATCAATCAGCCAAAAACATTTGTATGACTACTCAGGTGGTAGATGCTATTCGTGAACAATTGGTTCGTACTTCCAAAACAGTCAGATCTAGGAGAGAAAGGCCAGTGGTTGACAAAACAAATGATATTGTTCACATGGTAAAATTCCTTAGGCAGCAGGGTCCTGTGAAGGATTTGGCTTGGAAAAGTTATAGTTCATTCAAAGATCCAATAAAATGTATTGATGCAGATGAATTACACATTTGGATTAACAGGCAGAAAACAATTGCTAGCATTTTCATGTAAATTGTTTACAGTCATTGAAAGGGATCTGTTGAGAGGAATGTGCAGTGTACAAAAATCACAAGTTTTTGTACTCTTGCCCTAATAAAGTTGCTCAGTTATTGCACTGTGTCCATGCCAAGTTTTGTCTAGCCCATGTCTTGAAAAGTATAGGTGTCAACTTTGAAATGTTATGTGTAGATATATCTATATTTTACTGCACAAGGACCAGAATTCTTGTAAAATTGTATGCAGTATTACCTTTTTTTCATGCTTTATTTTTGTCCGGTCCATAACTCGAAAAGTGTTAAACGTATTCACTTAAAATGTTATAAATATTATGTATATGCTGTAGTTCTTTAATGTGAAGTGCAGCGTCTTATAGAAACAAACCCGTTTGTCTTTCTGTACGTTTGCAACATGCACATGTATGGGCCATATCTAGAACACGATAAAGTTATTAACTTTGAACTTCCTTTGATTTCATAAAGAAGCAATGCAGTGCAGAGTGACCATAGCTCTTGTTATTGCCATTTGTTTTATCATCATGTCTATGTTTGACCTTTCCGAAATAAATCTTGCAATTTCATTAAACGCCAATGCATTGAATAAAACATGTTTCTGTCCCCATACAAAACTTTGACCATTGCCATTGGGGGGCCCTGTGTGTGTGACATAGTTCTTGTGTGGAATGAAAAAAATAATAAAAGGTGTGTACTGGTTTTCACAATCTATTAGGAATGTATGTGAATCGCAAATCCAGTTGACAGTAACTTTTGTAATCTGTATGTCTTAATTTCCTCGCCTCCATTTTGTTGTTTTTGTTTTTTTCTTAAAAAATAGAAAATTTTAGCTGAAAACAGGGCGATTTGCTGATCTAAATTTCCAAGTGTTGAATATTGACATATCTTGTAAAACTCACTTGCAAGATACCTTTGTATTAATGTTGCAAGCTGGTAAAACATGAATTAATTTGGTTTGCTTACCTAGAAATTGTATACACTATACTTGTGCAAATATTTTAAAATGTAGATTGGTAAAGGGTTAGAATTTTTGTTGTTTTATTATACCTATGCCATATCAATTAATTGATAATGTTAATTGGTGGAATGGTATTGTGTACACATAGAATGTATATTTTAGTGATACGATTGCTTTTTTACCTTTTATAAATACTGAAGAATATGAATCTTCTTACTGTATGCATATTTCTTAATTCCAAGTGAATTTATCATGCATACAATACAGTTATACATTTACTGTTACTCATGAAGCTTGCTTAATTAATAATGACATAATTGTATAACTTCAATTGAAACATGAATTTCACACACTTCTTTGGATTCAATTAAATATTATAAATAATAATGTTATTTGTGATAATGTTACCTCATTACCTGACGCGGTTTAGAACTGACATTTTATAGGGAATGCCATACAAATTAAATAACTCATACAAGTATAACAAAAAAAGGCTCGCTATTTACAAACTGCAATGCTTTAATTTTATGTTATAGCTATAGCAATGGTCATATATTGCAAAAAATATCATGCATGTAAAATAAATCTTGAATTGAATAGCACTGAGTTATATTTATTTCCTGCGTTCATATAAGGTGTCCATGTAATAGGCAATGACATTTTGCCCTAGATGTGAATTAAAACCCAAGCCTCTTTCGCAGTTTGGGTTTGCATTGTCAATGAATATGTTTTGTGTCAAACAGGGAACAGCTTGTAATAAAATGCTTAAATAGTATTAGCAACGTTTTATTATGTCATATCAAGCTTTTACACATAATAAATTACAAACATGTAAAGGTTTCAATGATGAAAAAAAAAACAGGTTTGTTGTCCAAATATATTTTGTTCACCAACCACAAAATTAAATGCATGTACATACATCTAGCTATCCATCAACAATCACTGTCACTGTCAGAATGATGTGAATCAGAACTTGATGAATAAGCATTCAGTATGGTGTCATCATATACATATATTGGGTGCACATATTTGGAACAGTCCTCTTCATTACAGCAACAGTTCTTTGCACAAATGACGCAACACAAGTGTTTGCTTAAATTTCCAGATGGTTTGCCATTATAAGAATCTAATATCATTTGTCGCCGGCACATGGTGTCATTGAACATATAAGCATGCATGTCTTGGTCAATTGTTTCACACTGTTTAGCATTGAATAAAAGAAGAGCCATGGCTTGTGACCCATCTCTTCCACACCGACCAAACTGCTGTACATAACTGTCCATGTCTTTTGATGGCCCTAAGTTTATAACACTGTTCACACCAGCAAAATTAACCCCATACCAGCTGCACTAGTGGAAACAAGTACTCGAATGGTGCCATCACTTGTGCCCATGTCTTGTCGCACTTCTTCCTTTACATTGTCTTTTCATCGAGTGAAACATTTGTATGTATTTTATATCAACACCAAGTTCAAGTCTAAACATGGTAAACACTTGACTGCAAAGTCTTATAGAAGGACAAAATATAATGTATCGTTCACATTTATCTTTGTTTTCTTTAATTAAAGTAATTAAAAATTCAAAGAGAATATTGAGTGACAATGAACTTTTATATTTGTGCACAAAAAGTTTAATGTTTACACGATCAGGATTGTCGATAATTTCTAAACAGTCAGTCATCGAAAACTTTTTCTGAAGTTTCTTCCTAGCAGACTTGCTTGCTGTGGCTGTAATCAGCAGAATGGAGCAAGGAAGCAAAGAGCGAGCTTCTCCAAGTTTCCCATACCAGACACAAACATGAGCATCGTCACCATCTGCTTCTCCCCTGAAAGTTGCAAAACATGTTTTTGTATAACAAAGCCCATCCTTCGGTTTAAATTAAGTATTTGGTAACTTTAATACAGTCGATTGGTGTATAACGGATAGCTAAGGACTTCGAGTCTCATTTCATCTTAACACCATGCATTCAGTAATTAAACCATTAAACCTAGATAGACACATGTCTTTCCTATTGAAACATGCCAGCTGTTTTAAATTTCCGAAAAACTATTACTTGTTTACAGCGCAAATTTCATAGTACACTGATTCAGCCATTACCGGATCGCTTAGGTCTTTATCGGATTACATGTGTATCGTGTTATTTCTTGAAATTTGACACAACATTTGTAAAAAATAATTGCAATATATGTACATTTCCAGAAAGGAAATTCATTTCTGCGTTTAATAAGACCAAGTTCATGGAAATCGCTGCACAATTGATGAAGTAATGGCTGTTCAAAGCGATGCATCCTATATTCGGGTCATTTTGAGTTGAATACCTTGTTATATATATATATATATATATATATATATATATATATATATATATATATATATATATATATATATATATATATATATATATATATATATATATATAGATTTGATAGTGAAAATATCTTTCACAGAAAACGATTTTTCGTTATAATTTGATTATTTTTCATTAAAAATGATGTTTTCACTAATTAATATCATAGCCACACGCTTACCACATGTGTATTGGGCAACTTCAATTGAGTTTATATTTATTTTGAGACAATCCGCACATTCCTGAATATGGGTAACCACATGTCCGTTATTCACTAAATCCCGAGTTGCAGCTTTCATGCTTTTTTTTATGATACGCATCAATTTGGTTTCTGAGCATTCTTACTTTTGCAAAGGACACATAATACTAAAATATTACACCAATGAACATTATTTTTACCAAACAAAATCTGCAAAATTCAAGAAACCATTCGTCTACACTTTTCCTGTCGTCACAAAAACGGTGCGTACATAACGTGACCTTGTTTTGCTTTCGAAAACAGAAACAGTTGTAAACATTGACATACGTCAACAAAAACATGAATCGACTTAACAACGATAGGCTGTTTGAATTGAATTCATAGAAAACTATCAATCTTAACATAAATAAAAGTATTTTGCAAAAAACGTTTAACCTATCCGTTACTCACTAAAATCGGCTATACACCAATCGACTGTAGTGGTTGTAAGGTTACGATTTAAAAAATAAATCAATTCAGAAGGGTATTTTGGACAATTTTGTTTTTTTCAGACATTTTGATAATCTGTCAAGACATGTGTTCGTATACAATTCAATACCGTGTGTTATACATGTAAAATAAAAAACACCAAGACATAGCTTTTTGTCAATTTATTAATATGAACATGACATGGTTATTATTTCATGTACATTTTAAATGTTCACGCCAAGTTACAGCATGATAGTCAGATTAGTCTCATGACATTATATTTTACTAGAACTTAACGATGTCTTACAAAGTCAGATAAAATAAGAGTGAACAGGCAAGACTACAAATGTACATGCATACCAGTGAACAACAGTATGTGCTTCGTCAACAACCATCAGATGAATGTTACTTCGCCCATGCATCTCATGCCATTTTGTCACACCGAGAAGACGTTCTGGTGAACTAAATAAAAAAATCAAAGTTTCCATCTAAAATGTCTTGTTCATCTTCTGTATCTTTCCCAATATAGGTACTTTTGAACCCAAGTGCACACAAGAAGTCTTGTTCTTTCTTAAATGATATCAGAGGAGTCACAATCAACACACGACAAAGCACTTCGTTATTTATTTGTCGCCATACAACTGGATATGTCTGGTAGCAGTAACTTTTTCCTCCACCGGTTTTAACTGACAAAAACGCATCCCTTCCTCCAAGCAATATAACAACTGTTTCTTTCTGAAAGTCCTTTAATTTTCCGACTTTTAATAGTTCACACGCTTTCTTGAAATCAACTTCCATGTGGACCGCCATTTTGGACACTAAAGCGAACGGTCTTTACTACGAGTGATCTGATTGGTTTTGGTATGCAGGATCAAATTGTCCTGCAACCAATCAAATAGCTATATAGGCTTAGATACAACACGGCGAAACAGTGTCAAAAAATCCCACGGGTGATGTATGAGCGGAGCGTAATCAGCAGCCGTGGGTATCCGACGATGGACTTTTATTGATTAAAGTAATGATAATGTAACATTTCTACCAAACAAAAGAAGAAGGAGGGAAGTTACTGATAGTTGAATGTATCATATCGTACGTGTAATCATAATAGCAAGTGAGTATAAACTTAAAAGCGCGATGTGTAAATAAATGTGTGATGCAGTACTCTTCAAAGTTCAACTTTTCTGTTTGAAATTAGCAATGGATGTCTTTTAAGTACCTTGCTTTTTGTTTACACCCCCGAAGCGTGTGGGTATTTTTGAGTCTTGTTCTGTTTGTCCGCATATAATGTGAGCTGTGTAAGACACAATCTTACGAAAATGACTTCCATATACACACTTTTAAGTTTAAGAAGTGTCTTATTCATGCATTTGTCAGGCGATTGAACTGCAGATGTGCATGACACGATGTTCAAGAGCAGTGATCCACTAATTCCCAAGTCATAAGTCTTGAATACAAGTTACCATGCATGTGTCAACCATGACGAGAGTTGTAGTCACGTTTGTGCACCGCTATAGAAGACATTACTTGTATGCATCAAATTGGCACAATACACATTTAACGACATATTGACATATCTTTCAGAATTTATAAGACGCAAAGAATTGATTCCGAAACTGATTCCGTTAGTCACTGAACATATTCTTTTAACAGTACTTAAATGTGCACACGTTTGATTGTTGGCAACACTGTATTTTCCTTATATAATTTTATTAGTTTACTATTAAACTAGCAATTATTCATCTCATTTATTTCAATATATTATATTTGAACTAATGTTACCATTGATAATTTAGGTGTGCAATAATTGGCCCGTTGGATATACTATGAGTCATATTTGTTTTCAAAATACGTTATGTTTTTTTAAAGGCTTTCATGTAAGTGATGGTGTTGATTTTATTGTTTGTCAGATTCTTTTATGTTACAGTGTAAAGGTTGTTTGTGGAAACACTATACCACAGGATGATCTACCAGCGACAACAGGTTAAATTATGCTTGATTCCTGTTAACAGTTCTTTGATGAGAAATAATGTGATTATCACAATCAATGCTGATTATTTTAATTTTATTTACACATCATATTTACCAATTCAAATACGTCTTAATACACTTCCAGGTAGTATTGTTCAAATTTTGTATGAAAATGATAAGTAAATATAAATGGAAGTCGAGTTGCTGATTTCAAAATTTCACAACAATTATATCAATTTACATTGTTTATTATTCATCAGCACATAAAGCTGCTCAAGATGAGTCAAATGAAGTTCTTGAAGCAACCGCAAATACGTATTCAAATATTTTAGTTGCTTCCATAAGCCGTCGAGAGGTACTCGCCATTAATCTTAAATAGATTTTGAGTCGCCTTTCCAAATACGTTTATATAAGATGTAAAAATAACATTAAAATCAATGAAAGGTAGTAATATATGATTCTAACATTACACGCGACTTGTTCTCTAAAGACAAAGAAGGAAATCAAGTGTGGGTTATTCTGCAATAATTATGGGCAGACCTTAATGTTTTGAAAATAGTTCCGAATAAATAAAAAAAATATTGCAGTAAAATGCACGTGCTAAAACCCGCTCTAAAAGAAATGTAAAAAATGTAGCATGTATATACATGTAATGAAACAACAAATTGTATTGTTGGTGATAAGTGGCATAACCACGCCTACAAAGAATGTTAGTTGTTAGGAAACGTAATTCAGAAAACATTTATAGCATGTCAGCTTTTCAGTAGCATCAATTAATGTGACGTAATTTAGTGTCTCCTGATTTTTGCTCACAATTAAAGTGACGTCATTTGCAAAATATTTATGAATGAAAACGACGTCATATGTTTGTCCAATTCAACGACGTCAATAAATAGTGAACTTTTTACTAAGAAAGGCGGAGTATTGAAAAATATAGTTCACGTCCATAAGCTTGAACCAAATCAATCAGAATCGTGTTAGAATCGAAATAATATTGTTCTATCATGGTTTGTTGTCAAAGGAATATAGATGAATGCTTCGCTTTCGTGATTTAATTCCTACGCATCTATACTCCTTACTGTGGGTTATTCGACAACAAACCATGATAGAAAAATATTATTTCTAAAACAAAAAAAAACATGTTTACATATTCCTCTGTAATGAGCACCATAAACTATCACATTATAATATTTATTTAAAGGCTCCGATTGCCAGCCCTAGTAAACCTGAACTTGTTTACGCCGATATTGACATCACCTATCTCGAAACAAAGCAGAAAAGGATCAAGAAGGCAAACAAGTACGTGCCCACTTAGTACACGAGCATGAGAGAATGCAACGCAAATATACCGGATGAAAACGTCTATGCTAATACATAATACAGAAGCAGAAAGTGAGAACTTAACACTGATGTACCCGATGAACATGTATGTGGTAATAATAATATAAGGGGGAAAATATCTAAGCGCCCATTGAATACACGAGTGTAAGAGACCACTGTTGCACCTGATAAAATGACTATATATAAAAATGTCTGTATCAATGCATAAACAAGAAAAACAAAATTGCTGCTAGCCCCCTGAAAACATGAGTTTGAGATAATTCACCACTGACTAACACACATGTAACAGTACATAATACATTTGTACCATCGTTGCCAAAGGGTATTGTAATATGAATGTTTTGTGTCTGCTAGTTCGTATGGTTATTCTAAATGTAATGAATACATTTCTTTATAGTTTGTTGATATTGACATTTTATTAGAGGTGTTCTTTCTTAATTTCTGAATGCGTGATCACATAGACAAATACGTTTGGTGCAGATTGCGATCATGTCTTTGCACGTATATGCTGTTGGGTAAAAGTAGTAGTAAAGTTATGAATGTATTCAGTTCTTCAAATCATGAGTTTATATGCCAGAGAGCAGTCTTAGTAAGTATTCATCAGGAAATTAGGTCCGTCTGTATGTCTGTTTGTATGTATGCATCCGACAAAACAAACTGCATATTTTAATAAACAACATTCAGAGTCCCATGAATTGTTACTCATGATGCAGAAATATGCATTCGCAATTTTTATAATCATACATAAAAATAGCTAAAGCAATATTTTTTCTTGTTCAAGTTCTATTTCTAAAATTATATTTCCTCCAACTTTGATATAACTCGATACATATTTAATATATTCATGTCTTAACAGCAACGGCCCATGGCTACCCTAAACGAAAAGTTTTAAATTTTCATTCATGGTGTGTTATTTAATAAAAATAATGTTGACTTATTATAATATAAAGTCCGAGCGGTTGTACACTATTGTTCACCAAGTATGTACACGGAAGTAGGCATTCTCGTTTTGACAGTAGTCAACTCCGCTGTTGAGCTGTCGTTTAACTCGGTATTTGAGCTTGAGTTCAACTCGGTAGTTGAGCTATGGTTCATTTCGATATTTGAACTTTTGTCGAACCCCACGGTTTAGCAGTATGTTCAATCACACGGTGGTTGAGCAATGGTTTTACACAGGCGATCACCTCTGCATATATTAAATCATCCAACGTAAAGGTCGAGTGTTATTTTTTTTAAAACATATCTACCAATGCTTCTGTTTCTATAACAGGCAACTTAGGCAGAATATGGTATGGGTAATATAATCATTATAAGCGTAACCTATCTAGCTTTTGAGTCACGTGATTATCCGAAAAAAATTATATATGGCTAGTTAGAGAAATCATGAAAAAGCAATAATGGGAATTGTTAACTTCAATTCATCTTGTGGCAACTGATATGCATTGTATCACAAGTGTACCTCCAAATGAATGAAGCACATAACGTGACATTGGCAAGTTATGATGTTTGTATTTATACAAATTTTGTACTAAAACGTTACAAGTGTTTATATTTTCTTAATTAAATACTATTATAAACACTCAATATAAGACCAAAATTAAAATGATTTTTGTTCCTCCTTCCCGGCCCATGCAAAAAAGACGGGGTATGTAATAAGGTAAATTAGTTTTTCCTCTTACTTGAGGATTTACTAAAAAATAAACTACGTAGGATTTAGCGACAATGGCAGAGTTATTTATTAAATGCGTAAACGCAATTCGCATGCAATACAAACATGTATACATAGTAATATATTGCGCAATATACAACCTTACTTATCTTACATCTCAGAATGAATACACATTAATAATTTCAATGAATGGTCTAGAAATCTAGTTGTAATATTTCTTAATATTCATTAAATGAAATAAATAAAAATAAATATAGAAAATAATTATTGTTTCTATATAACCATATACACACGTATTTAAGGTATTTAATAGAAATTACTATGCTTGAGAATCGAACATCATGCAAGACAGGTACAATTTAAAAATAGCTATGATGTAATTCAATAAGAACCATTGAAAATATACCACCTTAACAAACCTACATATACAATACAAAACGCATAGCCACCTCATTTTTAACAACCTTACATGTATACAGATTTCTAACACCGGTCTTGCATTTTTCTGTATGGAAATTATAGCGATTTCTTAAGTGACTTTAACTCAGAAGATCGCACCACAACTTGGAACATTTTATGCTTCTGCCATAAAAATGTTCATATAATTCTTGGACGTATGGATCACTGGGTATGAAAAAGATGCTCGCATATGTATATATTATTTTGGTTGCATATTTCAAGATGAACTTGAGTAACGTTATAAGTTTGAACGTTGTTCATACCACAAACTAATAACATTTTATGCATACAATGTCTTAGTCAAATCGCACATAACTCTGACAGGAACGTGTAGATAAGTGGGAATGAACAACGTTTTTTGCAAATCTACACGTTGCACATATAAGTTCAGCAATCAAAATAAAACATCTTATTTCTCACCGTTATTTTTCAAGCAAACCACCCCATACAGTATCAACATAATTAATAAACTATTGCATTGGACATATTGACTTAAGTCAGGGCTGAATTAAAGAGTTTACACAATTTAAATGATAAAAAGATCAAATAAAAACAATGACATTGAACAGACCTTTTGTACAAGAACACCTCTTGCTCAGAGCAAATAAAAATATTATTAAATATAGACCGCCGCCCTTCAAAATATGTTGCACCCTATTTTTTTACTCATCGGAAAAGTCGGTCAGGTTAGTTAAGTAAAAACAAAGTAACGGCACGGTTCTAATGATGAATTCCATAAAAAGCGATTCATTTTTTTTAAGTTTTTCGGCGTAGCTGTATAACCCAGCTTTTCACCTTAGCTGACCTGTGTTAGCGTCCAATGCAGTTTGAATACACTTTCACGCAACATCCTCCGAAGAATGCATGGATTTTGCCTATTTGTTAAAAATAACAAAACTATTCAAAATAGAAAACGTGCAATCTCCAAACAAAATCCATTCACTTTAATTCAATTGTCTTCTTTATCCAACACCAACCAAAAATCAACGCCGTATAGCTGTTTATAATATATTTCTTGTTTACACTTTATTTCACTTCGTAAGTTTTTTTAATTTTCTATTCTAGTTAGCTCGTATTTCAAAGTTCGGTAGGTTATTTGCACGAGGGACATGTTCCCTTTGATACAAACTAAAACATAGGAAACACTAACATGTTGATAATAGCATCCTTATAATTATATTTTAGATCTCCCTGAAACATAATGATCAACTGTTCTTTTAAAGCTTCTGACATCACGTTTAACCGCCCGCAGCTTTCGAGATTTTATAGGTTTGAGTGTTCCATTGTACATGTAAATAACATTTCGCGACGCATTACTTACACGACGAAACGTGCCTAAGCGGACATGTGTGCATGCCATTCATACAATAATTAAAAAGAGTTGATCGTAAGACTTGCAGCAGACTATTAGAATTTACAAAATTTGCACGAATGTTCGTTTGGTTTACGTATTTACTTCCATTTTAAACATTATGATACACAGATCACAAGAGCTTACTGGGACATATAATTCATAAATTACTAGACCAACAAGCTTTTAGAAAATCCGATACATAATAACATATGGCTATTTTGACGCTAACAGTGAGTATCATTATTATGAAAACGATTCTTACGATGATGATAATGCTGATGCGTCTTACAACACGATGCATATTGACAAATTTCTTTAAACTTTTCCTGTTATATATAAAAAAACTCGATTCTTGTATTTGTATTCAGGTTGAAAGACCAAAAGCGTTTTGCAACAGACAGGTCATCCATATTTTTCAATTGAAACTTTTGGCAATACCCCACACACAGTTACAGCTTACTAAAAAAAGAAAAGCAACAACTATCCAACAACTATCCAACAACTATCAAATACCAACTGTCACATGCTTAGTGCCAAATTGTTGAAACCAAATACACTTTCACAATTCTCAATGTGTACATTGTATTTCACTTTAGTTAGAAAATGTATTTTAAATGGACGACAGAAATAAGTTAACAATGTTTTCACTGTTCATGAAACAAAGTGGATATCGTTCTTCAATGACATGTTTAATTTGGTCGGTGCCATACAGGTTACAGGTCTGTAACGAGCTATTTCTTAACAATTTCAAAGGAAGTTTAAACACCGCATTGTGATTAAACAATTCATGTGGTTAAGCCTTTAATTGGTTTTCGTCCACGTTGTATTGTATTTATTTTGCAATTCTCATATATATATACCTTCAATTGCTTAAAGATGTCTAATTATTGAATTAACCGCATTCATTCCTACCTCGTTGTCATGATCAATGGTTTATATCAGGAATGTTTGCCAGTGTGAAATTCAGTGATGGTTACAAAGCCATCTGACACAATCGAACAGAATTGAAGTCGTGTTTAAAGTGTTTCATCTAGGTCTCAAAATAATATAGCGGATCTTTTTGTCTAAAGATGGATACAAATACTCGTGTAAATCTTTCAACAAACACATGTAAATTAAATGCAACAAATTGCAAGGTTGAAATTAATACTTTCATCTTGAGATTGTTTTAAATAGTTCATTACTTGGTTTGCCTAAGACGTTTTTGAACGTTGCACGTGTAAATACTTTCGATTCTCAACATGACAATTCACTTTGATGAACCACGAACTATGTTTATTTCAATAGGTATCTACTTCATTTAAAGTTCCGTTCAGCATTGTTCGGTGTACATTGAAACAGAAAGTACATCTTATATATCATTGTTTGCGTTTCCAGTTCATTTAATCAACTTGAAATCGAAAACGAAAACAGGACATTTAATTTATGACATCCACATAAGATAATATTTTATTTACATCGATGTCGTCGTTTAATTAAATGCCCGATAGCGACCGGATCATATTGTTTACATAAGAACATATGTATATTACTTTCTCCATATACGTTTTCTAACAAGATATAGATTATTGAAAGTAATTCCAAATATGTTAAAACTTTGTATGGAATTAAACGTAAAAGACATTAGAGCGCTTTCTTTTTTCGGGGTGTTCAATAAATGTGGTATGTGTTCAAATCTGTCTGATTTGAAATTTTATTGCTACTTATTTAACGAAACGTTTTATAGTTTGGCGGTGCTAAGTTTAGAAACCGTGTGCTTGCAAATCAATTCAGAAACTAAGTGAAGTCAATGAAATAGGCATCGTTGGGCAATTTGCCATAAATCCTACGCAACTTAATTATATTTAATATATAATACGTATCGATTTAAGTGTGAAATCGAATCGTTACTAGCGGAAATTCACCAATAAGGGAACGAAATAATTGTAAACTAGAGTTTCAAATGACGATGCGATATTTATACAAAAACAGAAAATACAAATAGTGCAAGTAAATAAGCAATAGTTTTATGTCGCAAAAAAATCGCATTTAAATCAAATGCACGGTCGGTCTTAAGGAGCGAAGCAATTGTGAGGAAAATGTATGCGGTATCTAAAGCTTGTTTGGACGTTGAACTTTTATTACAGGAATTGCGTTCTATGGAACGCCATTACTGACTTCATATGGTTACAATACACTAAATGATCGCTTCATGAAGGGCTGTACTCTCTAAAAAAATATCATAGTTGACAGGAAGGCATGTTTTACACTTTTTACCATTATTTGGGTGTTATCTTGCGGAGCTAATGGTAGGGCATGAATAGGTGTTCACTACTGAATCCCTGAAATATGATACACTTGAAGACTATAGTAAACCATTGCACTAGAAAAGGTTACATTCCACTAAGAAACGGCCGAAAAAAAAGTTGCAAAAACAGTCGATTTTGATTTGTGTCAAGTTCTTTCTTGCTTTGCACATGACATATCTTTTTTATTGCATAAATCGATTCCGCTTAGAATGGCCTTTAAGAAAAGGTATGGTTATGGGGGTCTCTATGTGCAAAATGTTGCATTTATTTTCGCTCAAAGTTGTCGCTTTTACATTGAATTATATAGGGAAACTATTTAGTGTATTATGACCTAAACGCAAAACCAGGCCTAGTCACAAAGGAGCTGTATTTACAGAAAATCATCATTTGTTTAGTGGGATATGACGCGTTTTGGCAAATTTCACGGAATAAATGCGTTTGTTTCACCAATTTAAGGAGCATCGTGAGTTTATAAGAAAAAAATACGTTTTCAGAGGAAAATAAGAACAAAACGTACAAAAACTCGTCTTGAGCATCTCAAATCGCAACAATTTGTGCTGAAAGAGCTCATGAACACGTTTTAATAGTTGTTTACTTCTTTTTCTACATAGCTTGTAACAATATTCCAGTATTTTGACCGATTGTAATTATTTAGGGTAATCGTTTTACGCCTGAACGCCCGTTATAAATCAAAGCTCCGAACGCGAATGCCATATGGCTTATAAGGCGTTATAATAAAATGCATTTTCAAGCATTTCTACGTGAAAGATCGGTCTGAAAATTGGCATGCACATAGAAAATAGGTTTATACGTATCGAGAAGTGCTTAAGTTTCGCGATTTTAACAGTAAAAGTTGTCTTATAGGTTACAATACACTAAATGATCGCTTCATGAAGGGCTGTACTCTCTAAAAAAAATATCATAGTTGACAGGAAGGCATGTTTTACACTTTTTACCATTATTTGGGTGTTATCTTGCGGAGCTAATGGTAGGGCATGAATAGGTGTTCACTACTGAATCCCTGAAATATGATACACTTGAAGACTATAGTAAACCATTGCACTAGAAAAGGTTACATTCCACTAAGAAACGGCCGAAAAAAAGTTGCAAAAACAGTCGATTTTGATTTGTGTCAAGTTCTTTCTTGCTTTGTACATGACATATCTTTTTTATTGCATAAATCGATTCCGCTTAGAATGGCCTTTAAGAAAAGGTATGGTTATGGGGGTCTCTATGTGCAAAATGTTGCATTTATTTTCGCTCAAAGTTGTCGCTTTTACATTGAATTATATAGGGAAACTATTTAGTGTATTATGACCTAAAATGACTGCTGTAGTTGTTTGCAGTACATTAATCATTATTTTCAGTGGAATATACATTATGCTTTGTGCATTTATCTTTACTTTCGGTACATTCGTCTTTGTATGCAGTAGTAAAAGGATTACGCGAAGTAGTAACAACATTATGTTCTGTCCAAACTTCTTGACGTTATGTACATTCAACATTATGTGTAGTAGTTTTATCATTATAATGACGAATGTACCGAACGTAAAGACGTTTGCACAGCGCATAATGATAAAACTACTACACATAATGTTGAATGCACCAAATGTAAAGAAGTTTGCACAGCACGTAATGTTGTTACTAGTGCACATAATGATGTAACTGCTGCACGTAATGACGAATGTACCGAACGTAAAGACGTTTGCACAGCGCATAATGATAAAACTACTACACATATGACGAATGTACCGAACGGAAAGAAGTTTGCACAGCACGTAATGTTGTTACTACTGCACTTAATGATGTAACTGCTGCACGTTATGACGAATGTACCGAACGTAAAGACGTTTGCACAGCGCATAATGATAAAACTACTACACATAATGAGTCATGACGAATGTACCGAACGGAAAGAAGTTTGCACTGCACGTAATGTTGTTACTACTGCACATAATGATGTAACTGCTGCACGTAATGACGAATGTACCGAACGTAAAGACGTTTGCACAGCGCATAATGATAAAACTACTACACATATGACGAATGTACCGAACGGAAAGAAGTTTGCACAGCACGTAATGTTGTTACTACCGCACTTAATGATGTAACTGCTGCACGTAATGACGAATGTACCGAGCGTAAAGACGTTTGCACAGCGCATAATGATAAAACTACTACACATAATGAGTCATGACGATTGTACCGAACGGAAAGAAGTTTGCACTGCACGTAATGTTGTTTCTACTGCACATAATGATGTAACTGCTGCACGTAATGACGAATGTACCGAACGTAAAGACGTTTGGACAGCGCATAATGATAAAACTACTACACATAATGTTGAATCTACAGAATGTCAAGAAGTTTGGACAGAACATAATGTTGTGACTACTTCGCGTAATGCTTTAACTACTGCATACAATGACGAATGCACCGAACGTAAAGAAAATTGCACAAAGCATAATGAATATTCCACTGAAAATAATGATTAATGTACTGCAAACAACGACAACAGTCATATGAAGTCAGTAATGGCGTTCAATAGCGTTCGATTGTGATGCTGCGCATGTGCCCACAGCCGGCAATTTAAAAGAAACACGAAACAAATATTGAGGAAATATTTGTATGTGATTATGTTAACAAATAAATTCTAATGCCATTTCATTATATTATTAGTTCAACTTCAAACAAATAAGATGCAGTGTCTCACGATCTTAATTTATAGTCTATATTGTAATGGTTTTGGTAATACTACTCGAATATTTCTATTATAATCAAAATTGACTTGTCATTAAACTGATTCTCACTCAGAAGACTAATTATTCTGGTAAGGAACCAGCCCGTAAAGAAAATGGTGGTTGTGTTGTGAGAACATGCAAACACGTACCACATTTTTACATAATGATTTATTATTAATACATTTCACAGGTCATGAGCAACATTTATGAATATGTTGTTTCTTTGAAACCCGATTGTTAGTTTGCTAATTAGCGTGTATTATATAAGTACATGATATTATATATTGTATGAGTGAATCTTTATCATGTTGGTATTATTATCTGTGAAATGTGAAATGTATTTGAAAACAAATAACTCAACGTTCATGTTTGATTTCACTCATGTATTTTGTCTTCACCAATAATATATAAACACGACCCCTTAACCTAGCCGTTACGTAACGGGTTCTTTATTGGAGAAGAGATCTCGGTACTGGGCAACAATTGCTATTAAAGATGAAGCTAATATCTTCAAATAATGCTGGGCTAAATTAACGAAATGTTAATGCATGTGAGCGAGCATTGATATTGTTGATCATCAAGTAATATGAAACATTTGTTTTAAATAAATGAATATGAGGAAAAGTACCAATTGCCTTAGAAGGTACATATGCTAGCAATACTCTCGTACGATGTGCTTTGATTTTAAAAAGCAATAATTGGCAATAACTTGCATAATGTTCGGGTTACTCATCTTTGCATTTACGTTGAATATCCGAAAACATACAACGATATTACAAGCATGTGGTGAATAAAGATCTGAATGTGTACATATTAATTATTGTTTCACTATGTTGAAATTTAATAAAACGTAAAAACCGTATATATGTATATCGAGGTAAATCTTTGTTAAGTTATGACATCCGGCTGTTACCTTATACAATATTGAATTCGTTCGAAAACTATATCATCAAGTATCCATCAAATCTTATGAATATTTTACTATGAGAAATTTATTTTTCCCATACTTTTACGATTAAGCAAGCTTAAAGCTTGAACCTTTAATCTTCCATTTAGTCTATTTCTCTTTGAAAGCCAATGTAAAACTAGAGAAAGCCCGGGGCGAGGCCATCCTTTACAAAGTTTGAACAAACATTGTTGAGTAAGAGTATGCTATGTTACACACCAAATATTAAACCTCTGGTTCTTGTGAATCAAGCGTATCATAATAATTTTATGAAGTTTCCATAGTTTTAAAACTTATTTAGGAGCCCCATTATCTATATTATCAACGATCCGAACGATTAAAACAATTCAAACATTTTAATGGCTGTTCATACTGTGATCACAGAAACTTAATTATAATTCGCCAGTCAATTCAAGCCGTCAATTAGCACCCCATTTGCAAACAACAGTTCGAGGCCTTTCTGAGAGTGTGTATATTGAATTGCGCAATTAACGCTGATACGGGGCCGCGTATCAGTTTCACACGAAGAACGTCACATCAAACATGTTAATCCCAAGTGATTTCGGGTGCAAGTTAGTAAGCGGCTCGCAGGTCATTAAATATTACGACAATACGTTTAAATAAATGCGAATATGCAAATATCAATTTTGTTTTTCGAATACTGACCATTAAATCGAATATTCGAATAATGTATATATCTCTAGTTGTAACCATAATAAGGGCGCATAGCTACAGAATGCTTGAATATATGTATACTTTTAAAATACTAATATTATCACCTAAACATAAAAATGAACAAAAATCAGAAATCAAAAAATATGAATAAGAAAGTAACAATCTAACTATTTTTCTTTAACACATATTTTGTAGTAAAAATTTGAGTGTTCTTATTCAACAAGTCACGATGGGTTTTGATTTTGGTTAAATAAAGTATATACATTAAACAAACTGTATGGATATATATATATATATATATATATCAGTGTCCGACAAATCCATTGCCCGGATCCCAGGGGCTACCGAAATTTTTCATTGGGCTACTGAAATTTTCCAGCTGACGCCCGCCGGGCTACTATAAATCTATAAGAGCGGTAGCTCGGTTTATTGACAGACATACGTAGAATAAACATGCTGACCATTTGTTTGTACACTGTGTATTGCTTATTATCCAATAACAAAGTGCAATCAATTATCTAATCTAAATCAGTCACCGATCACTTGCGGTAATGTCGTAAACAGTAACAGTGTATTTTAATCATCCAATCAGAATCAAAATTTGTCGTCTGCTTATAATATATTATAATGAGAACCGGTAGGATAGTTGGCGCACCTGATGCAACATCATTTCGCAGTTTGGAATTCTTTGTTAACCGCAACAATGAGTAATAGCGACAACGTTTTTGATGTCGTTAAGTATCCAAGGACGCCAAACATTAAATAAATCAAAACAATAGCGGATTCTTCAAAACGGTAACGAAATTGAAAATGAATATTAATAACAACAGTGTGAACGAGGTTAACACCTGCTAATTAGTTTGCATTGTCAATTAATAATTGGATTAATCGTCTGTTAATCAATAATCCCATATATGCCCGATATATATTTTTAAAACCAATTTATGGGTGGGTAATAGAGACGATAAGAGTCATAAACACAAACGTTTGACATTTTCTAAAGTGTCAAATGAATTTCGGCAAATGGTTCTATTTAAAGATATGATGAAATAAGCTCCCAATCAGGACCGATGTATTGCAACATGTGTAAATCACCTACCGCGGTTTGCACGCGTTGTGTACAGCTATTTTAGGTTACAAAATTCTACATTTAATAAATGAATTTCTTGTCCAGATAAAAAGCCCACGAAAATTGGCGTTGGGTGTTTTTATTTGTAAATAAAAATTTCGTAGCAGGTACAACATTGAGATCATTTAATTTCCAATAAAAGTTTTGTTGTGAATTTCAACTTAAGTACCGGGGTAACTCGCGAATTATTTGGCATTGACATTACCTCTTAATAAAATATAATGTCAACACGCTGTATCGTTACCGTTACACTGTATCAGTTCCTTCATTATTGAAACAATTATTGTATTGTATATTGACTGCACACAAGTGTCGTAACATACGGATGCAATACGTAAATTCGGACAGTACTTCGTGTCGAACACAAGTAAATAAATGATTTAATACTCTTGATTTCTTGAAACTCGATATTTGTTGTTAAAAAGGGCAATTGCATTGATTAACACCATACGAGTCAATCGTATTGATCATCTAAACGTTTTATTTACGTTTCAGACTTAACGTGCTGTCCGAATTTAAGTACACATACATGTGCACATACATGTAATATCTACATGTAGTATATGATTTTCTTTGGTACATTTACATTTAAAGGGGCCTTTTCACAGATTTTGGCATTTTTTAACTTATTCATTAAATGCTTTATATCGATAAATGTAAACATTGGATCGTAAAAGCTCCAGTAAAAAATCAAGAATAAAATTAAAAAAAGGAAAAGAACATTGCCCGGACCAGGTTTCGAACCAGTGACCCCTGGAGTCATGCCAGAGTCCTGAAGTAAAAACGCTTTAGCCTACTGAGCTATTCCGCCGAGTACATATATTTGAAGTATTTTATACCTTATATTAGCAATCTTCGTAGTTTCACAAAATTTAAAGACAAAAACAGAACTCTCCAAATTATTCAATCGTTTCGCGTTGCAACGCTTTATAATTTTTAGGTTTTAAAATCGTCAAAAGATGCATATAATGGCTGTATTAGACCATGGTAAATGTTCAGTATTACTGTTTCCTCACAAATATCATAACTAAAACGAAAATTTGCGAATCTGAAACAACTTTTTTCAATTTTGTCAATTTACCAAAGCGTGAAAAGATCCCTTTAAGTACACGGTGCCTGTAATGTAACATTTATTTACGATATTGACTGTGTACATCAGACTACTTGCTGTATTATGTATATGTATGTATACATATTATGTATATGTAAATGAAGAAATAAAATAAAGATAAAACCTGCCTCTTATCATTTTGTAGGAAAATTTCATGGACTACCAAATATTTTTATTGGTAGCCCAGTGGGCTACCTGAAAAATAAGAAATTTGTCGGACACTGTATATATATATATATATATATATATATATATATATATATATATATATATATATATATATATATATATATATATATATATATATATATATATATATATATATATATATATTTATATATATGTATATTATATATATGTATATTATTGCGCACGTGTATGTAATTATCACTTTTTTATGGGTTTCCAAAGATTATAGAAATTGAAATTTCGACCATCTATTGAAACAGCACGTACGATATGAACTCTCAAATAGACCCTGGTAAGTCGTATCTCAGAATAGTGTATTCAATAATTGTGTTAATGCTCTTTTACTAGGAGACATTTCAAGCAGCGTAAAAGATTTACCAGGCATTTCCTACGACGTATCCGGCATTTTATCCGTCTGCACAACTTGTGCTGAGTGAAGTGGGAAGTCAAACAAAATCAGAGCGATTGACACCATTTGGTATACCGAGACCTCTAAAAGCCGTTTCCAAAAGTTCAGTCAGTCCTCCGGCAGTTGCAGCGGATTCGAGCAATAACTAACCTCGTCGTTTACGATGTGGTCTGCACGGCTACTTAGTGATGTTCAACATGATTACATATGCTTCTGTTCGATCACAGAGTTTATTGGTGAGGTCTTAGAGTTCACTTCTGGTGTCACTTATGAGGTCAATGTCATCAGAGAATCTCAAGGCTCTACCACCGATTGAGATAGAGGTGTGTTGGTCTTGGATTGTCTACTATATTATCTTCTCAAATAAAAAAAGTTATAAGACGGGTTAGAGCAGACATCCCGGACGGACGCCCACTGATGCCTTGAAAACTTTACATTAATGTAAATCATGAAGTATTGCGCTGCTAACGTTTTCTCAGATGACTTTCAACATCACTTTGTCAATGAAGAACCTGCTATAGGCCGATATGCCACATCCGTTGAAAAGCTTTCTTAAAGTCGATTATGTTGTGGAAAAGCGGACGTTGTTGTTAAACTTTTTAATGATGGCACTGAGGAAAAGATCTGTTTCACTGTGCTCCATTTAGCTCTGAATCCAGACGTATCTTCCGTCAGCAGCTCCTTGGCATAGATTTCCATTCGCTTAAAGATGATTCGTAACATTACTTGTCTGAGTCGGATGATGAGGCTTATTGTGCGATAATTCAAAACAGCTTTAGGCTGCCCTGTTTTGGTTGGGCCATACCAATAAACTGGATCAACCCTCTGGGATACCTCTTCTTCTCCAAAATCGTCTGGCAAAATGTCATAATGGATGCAGTCCTAGACACTTATGTGTCACAGCCTCCTAAAACTTTCCCTAAAGTATGGGCGGCCGTTCGTCGTCCGCTTCTAGTATGGGATCGTTTAGAAGGCGTCGGTGTCTGCTAAAAAATAGTACCGTGTCTTATTGATACATAACTCATTAACCAAATCCCCCTAGGTCTCTTTCATCTTCTTCGTCATATCCCTGTTCGTTGTCTGGTATTCTGTCATAGATTTCTGGCTGACGTACTTGTCATGCCCAAACTCTCTTCTTTTGTCACAGAGTTTAATGATCTCTGTCGTCACCCAATTATTGTTCTTCCTCCTCTTTTTCACAAGAACGTTTTCAGCCAATTAAAGCAGGGCCTTTTTAATGTTTTGATTATGGTGTCGATATAATTGTCTTGGATGTGTAGGACTGCAAACCTGCTACCTTCCTGTGCCTGAAATGCCCCTGTTTTCTATGACGTTTTCATTTTATCCAAGTCAAATCAAATGCGATTGTTCTTGTTGATGCACTTGTTCTCTTACTTCGGCTTGATGGTGATAAGGACTAAGTTATGGTCACTGTCGATGTTTGCGACTGAAAGCGTTTTTGTAATCGCCTTGATGACGCTGAACTTGAACCGTTGCGGCGCAACGATGAAAATGATGTGGTTGTTTACTTTACCGTTTTCAACATAACAGAAGCCTCAACCCTCGTTCGTTGGTCTCATTTTGGCAAATCTACCTACTGTCCTTGTTGGAGACTGGAGTGGAACTGATGACGCAGTTGACGACCGCCTTTTTCGTCTTAAAGTTGAAAACAACTCCCTGGTGATGTTTTGAATCAATTTCGCGGAACCATTTCGCCATTTATCGTATTCATTCACATTTTCATTGAAATTGTTTTCTGCAAATGGCATAATACCTAGTCATAGTAAATATGAATCTCATTGTATGAAACTTATTCACATTGTGTAACAAAATAATAGACTATTAGTATGATGCGAAATAGTAGTTTGTAATAACTATATACACATTTTTGTTTCATGTTATCTCTTTCAGAATATTATGTTGTGTTCTTCTGTAAAACCATTGAACGATGGTATTTAAATTTTAATGTATTCTATATAATTTCTGTTTAATTGTTTTTTCTAATTGTTTATTTTAACTTTAAGAGCTGAATTAACCCTCTGGATTCGGTATCTGATTTAAAATAATGCTCCCAGGTTTATTTATTTTAAATGCATCTGTTGTGCGTTCCTGTATTTTGTCGAGTATTTAGTGTCAAACATTTTGGAAACCAATCAGTTGTTACACGTCATGGTGAAATTTTGTTTTTTACTCCAGCTAGTGCTGATTATGTTTTACATATACTTTAATAACACGGTTAATGATTGACAACAAAAAACCTTCTTTTCAGAAATATTTACCCCATTACGTTTTAATAAGATAGCCGAATATGGGATTTTAAACGTGATTAGTGAGGCTTATGTAAATAATACCTAAAACATAAATATGATTTTTGCTTCATTACTCCCTTGCGTGAAAACGCGACACAGCTTTTTTGAGAGATTATTTGCAACGTAATTTAAACTCTGGAGCTCGAATTGTCAGAGGTATTTAAAACATGTTCATAAGTCAATGTTGAAAATATAAATCCTTACGTGTAACACCTTCCTCTTACCGTAAACTATGATAAAAAAACTGTAAAGAGGACCTCAATCCGTTATTTTACTATATAAGTCAGTATACTTACCAGTTTGTCCAGTGTTTTGGGACTTCGACTACAAGCCTTGATTTGAACAAATTTAGCAAAGGACTACAGGACTATGTTATTCGAAAAATTTACGACCTTTCAGTTTTAGAGAAAGCAATTGTAAGATATTTGTTAAAGAAGTAAATAACATGTGACAATATAAGCATGACTGTATTTTACCAAATGGTTTTGCTTTCAACAACTTTGAGGAGGAACACCATCTGTCACATTGTACTTAAAATGTTCAAGGCCTTGTAAGTCCTCGAGTATATTCAAATAGACCACCAACAAAAAAAAACGTCATCATCCTTTGACAATAGACTGATATTGACGCAAACAAAATATTGAATCGGTGCTACTACGCACATGTTGCTCGAAATTTCACGCCGCTGTATCAAAGCCCGTTGCATATCGATGGTTTGGTTTGCCTTTTTTATTTTAGATAAAATGTATATGTTAAACTATTTATCAAAATATATAAAGTACGCATATGACAACGACAAGGGAACAGACTGATATCAACGTTTATCAGTCAAGTTTTCTGGCATGACGAGTTCTGTGTCAACATAAATGCGTGGTTTCAGATTTATCATCATGTAAAAGTAAAACAAAAGATCTTTAAATTTAAGCAGATGCACACTGTAATGATTTCCATGATGTATATATTGATTCCTGTTCCTTTGTTCTTCAAAGTAAACAAATGGCAAACATCTGGCAACTCTGATTATTATGTTACACTTATGTTACACTTTAGTTACATACGATGTATATAGTTTATATTGTTCATAATATCATATACGTCCGGAATAAACCTATATAAATATATTTTTTATAATATCCTATCATCATCACCATCCTCATCCTCCTCCTCCTCCTCCTCCTCCTCCTCCTCCTTCTAATCATCACTGAAGGTGATTGAAGGTGGTGAAGATGTATCAAAATTGTTAACTCTTCCTTTGAAGATTGGTTTCCGCCTTCTCATCCGCGAACAGTTAATCGGTGTTTTACTTTTCAGTCGCCCTTTTTCGGTAAGGAAAAGATCAGAGACTGGGTCTAATACTACCATATCTCCCAGATCTCCTTGTAAAGTGTTGTCGTTGCCTCTTCGCCGTACTTATCAGCTAAAAAGGGACTTCGCCAACTCCCGGAGGCTATCTTGCCTTTATAATAACCACTTTTTCTTTCAATACTTTCCTTAGTATGGACGATCTTTCATCGTCTGCTTCTGGTTCTAGGATCACTCTGAAGGAGACTTGGGCCTGGTCGAAGCGGGAAGTTACCGATGTCGCTGCAGTATTCGGCCCACCTGTTCAGGACTGCTTCACTTTCATTAAGGTGCCCGTCAGCATCTACTTTAAAACTGGCCTTGGGCTCACTGGTCTGCGTTAGGGTCTTTAAGATAAACGTTAAGGGAGAACATGTAATCATTCTTTCTCGAAATCAAAAAATGACGTTTGCATTGTCAACATAGCACAATTAAGATTGATAATGGATTTGGTTAGTCTTGTATTTTAATGTAATGTAATGATTGAATTTTAGTGAAGATCATTTATTTAAACAAATGTTTATATAATTTACCTCGCGGTTACGTGCTCTTTTAAATAGCTCAATATCCTTTAACTTAGATTTGGAAATTTAAAAAAAAATCCAAAAGATCACGTCGCACGTGTAGCGCGTGCGTTTAGATTCTTTCTCTATTCCTAACATAACCGCATTACGTTTTCTTCTTAAAATATATCATTTATAAAATTCAATCGCTAAATAACATATTTCAATTGCCCCTTTTATGCCATCGTACACAACCGTCCATGGCGAAACATAACAAATGCCGGCGCTTCAAATATGAGGAAATATTTGCAATCCGCGCGTTGTTATCTGACGTGATGATATTGCTATATATCCGTATTTCGATTTGACTGCCTCTTCGCAAGCATTCTTCACACATAAAGACGATAAAATCTACATGATATAAAAATCACACTCATTTTGTGTGTGCAAAACTGCAATTATATATTTAAACACCAAAACAAACTTTCTACTAAATTTATAAGGGTTTTGGTTTCGACAATACAAATACAACAAACGTGTCATAACGTTATTTGATGGCGTTAGCGTTTGAGCTGTTTCGCAGACTTGACGTTATATTTCATGAATGTATTTCATGAAATCAATACAAAATGTAATATAGAAATATAATTGGTATACAATTTACCACAATTGTATCGTATCGTAACAGAGAGGTTTGATTATTGATTAACGTATGGTTATGTACCAACTCGTATGAAAACGCAATGCTTACGAAAACACGATCAGGATGATCGTTTCAGGCAAAATAAAATGCCCCCCCCCTATATCGGTTGGCGCCAGAATTATAATTTGGGTTTTTAGTGTAAAATGAGTATAGTGATCTTAACAAACCTAATCTTATGTAGATCGTGGAAAGTCATTGACCGAAATTTGCATATGTTCGTGTCCGATGGCGAAACAATGTGAATCTAAAATAAGCAAATTAAATATCTCAATTTTTGACGATGCTGCTTCAGCGAAGCAGCTTGTCTAAGTTATCATACCGTGAAAAAAATCTTCACAATGGCAACCTATGTAAAAGACCGAACCAGTCCGATTGAGTTAGCTAATTTTTCTCAACCAGCATACCTCGCTGATTATCATTGATACGGGTAAAGGCAGCTTGGTTCCCGTCCTCTTTCAAAGTTATCAGATGTTCGGGACAGGAATCAGACACCCATTTTTTTTGTACCCACAATTTTTAGTACCCATTTTTTTGTCGTACCCATTTTTTGTCGTACCCAAATTTTTATTGTTTTTCATACCAACATTTTGTTCGTACCCAGTTTTTTATCTCTAACAATCTATGTGCCGGTACTTAGGCTGAATGGGTCAAGTTCCCCACGGGTACTACTTCCCCGTACCCCGGGTACTTTGAAGTATATTTCATCGTGCACCGATTTTGAAATGATACTTTTGGGTACCCCGGTATACTTACAGGTACCCCATCTTTCCTAATGAAAAACTATTCGTACCCTAATTTGTGTTCGTACCCGAAATTGTTCGTAACAACTTTTTGTTCGTACCCAATTTTTTTCGTACCCAAAGTTTTTTCAATTTTTCGTACCCAAATTTTGTTTCGTACCAAATTTGTTTTTCGTACCCAAATTTTGTAGGCATAATTTTTTCGTACCAAAAATTTTCGTATCCAAATTTTTTTCGTACCCAAAATGTTCGTTCCCACAATTTTTTCGTAGCCAAAATTTTCGTACAAACATTTTGGTTTAAAAAATATTTGGGTACGAAAATTTTGCGTACGAAAAAATAATGCCAAACAAGCCTCTTGTTCTTAATAAAGTTTTACAAAGAACTGTGGATTGTGTAAAAGTCCATGTACACTGCAGCTATGCCAAATTAAATTAAGGATGCGGATAAATGACAATCAATAAAAATTACATAATTGTGGTGAGGTAATTAAACTTAAATTGATGCTTTCATATCCATCCTCTTCAAAAGCATCGTCACACCATTGCTGTCAGTACTTTGATTCCAATTCGTCTGAACGCATTGTTGTAATTGTAAATGGGTGACGGGTGACACATGGACTTTTGTATCAGGGAATAGATCGTAAACGAGCGTAAAGCAATTTATCTTCGCACATGAGCACGCATCAAATTGTTCAAAAGTGTACACTATCAACTATAGTTTACGATCAATTACGTGTGGGTCGTTACGATATTACGACAGTGGAAACATTGGAGTTTAAAGAGACCACAATCAGGCACATTTGGCCAATTGTTGCGTCCGTGGCGGACCAAAGATTTTTGAAAAAGAAACTGGCATACAACATGAAAACACCAAGTTCCTCGGAGGCGTGTAATTTCCAGTCAAATTATACTTCAGTCAGCACACTAGCGATCAGCATTGATGATATTTCTGTTTAATTATTTGTTCTTTCAGATAAAAAACGCTATATTGCTACAATAATGCAACATATTCATATAGTAAAAATTATCGCTTAATCAAATAATTCGTTTTGGAGTCATATATGTTATTTCAACGAGTGACAACGGCAGCGGCCGGACGTAGATATATACACTTGGCCGCTACCGAGTTAATTTATCCCCTACCAAAAATTAATAATTTCAAAGCGTGAAAAAAATGTTTAATGTCAATTATGTTTATTGTTTTCCTGTTTTTCGTAAGGATCATATGTAAATTGTATATACATGAAGTGCAAAACAATTTGGTCATCAACAGCTATTAGCCGATTTTTACGGATATAAAGTAAGCATATTCACATTTGCTCTGGAAGTGCCATCATTTGCACCCACATGATATCATGAAATAATTTTTAAAACCGCAATTACCCCCATCTACCCGCACCTGATGTATTGGCCCCACGGAATGCCCCACCAGCGCATCAATAGAACTAGCCTTGGTCACCTTACAACTGCGGTCCAAGTGAAAATGGCTTTCCAATGCGGTAAGTTTCGCATTCCTACACGAAATCCACTCGCGAACCACAGGTGCGGCTCCACCTCATCGCCCATTCACACTCGTCCACCATAGACCCGGGCTCCGCAATCGACCCTGCCACTTGAGCCGACGCCATCACCTGGGTCCCTTCTATTACACAACTTGACACAGTCGCCCGAATCTCAGCAATCACACTCCGCTCTGGTCCGGGTCCCTGTATCAACTCAGTTGGCTGAGTCGACCCAGTCGCCTGGACCGCCACACACCAATCTGATCCGGGCCCCTGTTTCCACTTATTTGCCCAAGCCGACACAGTCGCCTGAACCGACATACAACAACGTAGTTCGGGTATCTGCATCGACTCAGTTGCTTGAGTTGATCCTGTCGCCTGGGCCGCCACCCAACAATATGGTCCGGGAGTCTGCATTAACTCAGTTGCCTTAGTCGATCCAGGGCCCTGAACAACGCCGCAACGCCAGTCAAACCTTTGGGTCAGGAAAATGTCTTTGACTTCTTGGCTGCATAGCCCAGCAAAACGGCCAACATCCTCCAATTGAAAAGGAGCGCCCGCTGCGACGGGGAATACAGGGAAGGGTATAAAACATTAACCTTCGGGCGACCCTGTTTAACCAGGCGTGGTCATTGTCGTACATGCTGGATTGCTCCGAAATGAACATAATATTGCGCTCACAAAAAGCATAGCCTCTCCAAAGTTCTGGAGACCCAGATTATTTATAAGGCATATGACCCCCCCCCCAAACCGCGCAGGATCCATCTCCGGATCCCCTTATGCCTCCCGACGAAACACAGGCAGAAAATGCCAGGTCTCAACATGGTTCCTGATAGACCGCGCCCTTAAACTACACACGGGACACTCCTGTTTTTTCCCCTTAAAGCCTATGTCATCCTGTTTTGACCGGGACATGTCCTTGGTCCAAATCCCTCCATTCCACTCTGCACTTCTATCTAGAGGTCTGGACCGTCTCTCGCACCGGTCCATACCTCTTACCATCGTACCTTGATGTGACATTACCATTACGGGCTCCGCCACTTAATCCACAGGCCGTGCAATGCCAGCCTACTCCGTCCTTTCCTGATCAAGATTAGCATCCAAACGTGCTTCAACCTGCACCTCTTCCGAGTCAGAGATGATGATTACCTCTCTCTCTGTACTTGCTGCGATAACAGCCTCCGCAAAACCTCACTGGCAACACAGGGAAGCTGCGAGACCATGGTTTCCTCCCCCTCAGGCTCGACCTTTACCTCGTCCGACCTCACTGGCAACGTAAAAAAATCCAGCGATGTTGGATTAGAGACAAATGCCTCCCCTTCGGGATCGACCTTCACCCTCCCACACTCCGACATCACTGGAAAAGCAAGTCCAGCGATGTCGGAACCTGAGCCGGCGTTGGTCGCGGTCTGGGTTGCTCTACATCACCTCGGGGCCTCCCGCTGAGTGAAACACACGGAGTCCTGTGCCGTTTCTCAGGAACGGCCAACACTCTCTGAATTAACGAGTCACTCAGAATGTGGTGGCCGTACTTTCTGACCTCAAAAGGCTGCAAAACCATGGCTACAAAGCAATGGCGACATTTCTTTCTGGCCAAACTAACCTGGACTTCCACTTCCTAGACCTCACGAAATACATCATGGGCCATCAATGCGGCCCACCACACGTGGCATCCTGCAAAACGTAAACAAAATGTATAACGAAATTTGCATAAGCTCCATGATCTACCGACATGTGCGATAAATATACATCTAACCTGTCCTACACCATGGACATGTATATAGATCTATTTCCTCACCCTGTTTCTCCGTGACTTCCACACACCTTCCATGGAACCATTCCTAAAACACATCACACGCGATCATTAAGGAGACATAAAATATTCCCCTACACATACAGTACACCGGCGTATCGTGCACATCTTCCACAAGACCGCAACCCTCTCGCTCTCACACTACCCATGCAGGAGGATTGTCAAATTTACAACTTTTCAATCGGGCATGATTCAGTCGGTCGTAATTCACATTGAACCTGCTCATTTAAGCTCGTCAAACATTTATTACCAGGTGGATCAATGCCGTTTATGAGCCATTCCTGAATAAATCAGAAATCGCTCACTGCCTTCACCACAACGTCGGTATGGGCACTATAAAAACACTCTTGTTTAAAGTGCCCCACCTTGTTGCGATTAAAACATTGCTGCCTGACTAGAGATGGAGATGGACTTCTGGTGGGCCTTGCCAAAAGTTGGTCAAGATTCCTCATAAAGATGTCCATCTCCTATCACATGTCCATCTTTCTCTCTACGGTCACCACCCCATCAATAAGCATACTTTGCGAGGCCACTTTCTCCCCTGCCGCCTGGAACTGCACTTCAAACTCAACTTTCCGTACCAACTGTGGACGATACATAAAGCCGTGAGTGAGAATGTTCACTTCAGCTGTTCAATCGCCTGTTCTATGGACACTGGCCTCTGATTTATTACTCGCTCTCCAGCCTCTCTCTCTTTCGCATCCATGCATCAAGTCCCTATATGCGTTGCCATCTAGGGTACACACTCTGTTGGCCCAGTCATCCACAGACTCAACCTTCTCCTGCCTCGCACTCGAAAATGTGACCCTTGCCATTCCCAGCAATTCGTGGTCACAAAACCCGCTCCTGTCCACTTGTTTATTATGGTTGGATGACTGAGTCAATTAATTGGACCTGACCGCCCACTAACATATTATTAGGCACCCGAGTCACCGCATGTTATTGACCCGACTGAACACCATGTGTGAGAAAGTAATAACAGCGGCTGTTACTCCTGTGCTATAGCATGGTACCATACAGGGTACATCCCATGTGCCACGGGCACCCGATTCACCGCCTGTTATTGACCATACTTCACGTCATATGTGAACTGGTACTGAACAGGCTGTTCCTCCTGTGCAATTGCATGGTCCTGTACAAGGTACATCCGATGTGCCTCGGGCACTCGAGTCACCGTCTGGTATTGACCATACTGCACGCCACGTGTGAGCTGGTACATTTCAAGCAATTCGTGGTCACAAAACCGCTCCTGTCCACCTGTTAATTGTGGTTGGATGACTGAGTCAATTAATTGGACCTGACCGCCCACTAACATATTATCAGGCACCCGAGTCAGCGCATGGTATTGACCTGACTCAACACCATGTGTGAGCTGGTAACGAACAGGCTGTTCCTCCTGTGCTATGGCATGGTACCGTACAGGGTACATCCCATGTGCCACGTGCACCCGAGTCATTGCCTTGTATTGACCTGACTCAACCCCATGGGTCACTGACATAAGCGTAACCGCCTGATATTGCACAGGCTGTGCCTCCTATGCCACTGGAGTCGATGTCGCAGTCCGATCGTGCACAGGCTGCACACGGTTCAGTTACTAGTCCACTAGCCTCCCCATACCACTCCCCCTCCTCATAACACTTTTGTTCGGTATCAGGCTTAGAATCAGATGTACTGAACCCAAACATGACCTACATCCAATGTCAAATAGATGTAGCACATGTAAATTTTGAAATGCCCCTTCATTGTGAAAATTTGATAGTTTGAATTATTATTTAAATTTATTATAGGGACCACGTTATATCCAATATTTTGACATGCATATGCTACTGGTTGGATAACTCCTGTAGTAAACACACCATTTTTACGAATGGGCGAATGAGACTAATGTAACACAGGTTTTTTTCAAGTAATGAGTCATAGGGCTCTCTCTCTCTCCCTCACTCTCTCCCTCTCCCTCTCTCTCTCTCTCTCTCTCGTCGGAGTTAAGAAATATCATGTCAGCGTCTCCAACGTAATTGTGAAATAGTGGCATAATAAAATATTTATAAATGCAAAGAGCAAAAATCGTATTATTTATCACGATTTAAACTGTGGTTTACGCTTTAATATATAATATTGAAACTCAAGATTTATTATTCTGTACTGTGACGCGTGGAAATAATACAAACACTACTCAATATTAAAAGATTAAAGTTGGGGTCACCGCAGAGGGTTGACCAAATCCATGTATTGTATGTGTTGAACGATTTTAAGGTCACTTAACACTTAGACCAACACACTCCTAAATAAATTTAACAACTTTGTTTTAATTAAACATTTCAGAAGCTGCACTCTTTATCGGCTCATTTTCTTTATATTTTTATCATGAATATGACTTTGACAAATGGATAAAATTCGCAATCATCATACACATCTATTATACAATTTGTTATGTAAAGCCAATATGTTTAAAGTGGATACACTCTTAAAGTTACGAAAAACAACAACAGAAGAATACAAATTAATTTCGTCCCAAACTATCCTTTAAATATATCTACACTCGGAAAGGTCATCAGCAAACAAATGTATTGTACATAATGCAATATTTATCAAATTAGAACGTCTGTTAGTCTTAACAATAGGAGGTCATTTAGTTATATATTTTATTGAGAGCAATATGGGAACAGGCACTTCAAAGTCAAGACCTGACATTGCATTTTACAGGAACAATGGTCCGACACAAATGAGCTTTCAGCTATAAAATGAAAGAAATTTATTAACAATCGGCTATGGTTTGATATTGTTCAATGCTAATTTCCTTTTTATGGTGGATATGTAAAGCATACATTGATTGTACCGCAATCGAAAAAGGTTTTCTTGTGAGATTTAAAAAAATGAAAATAATTTGTACACATGATTTCATAATGTGCGTTCTACTTAATTAACAACAACTAAAAACAGCATGATAATATTCACTGGCATTACATGTTGTCTACATTTGCATCAACCACTTAGTAATGCAGAATGAAAAATGACTCAAGTTCTCCCGCCAACAAACAAGAGAATACCAGCTGGCCCGCTCGCTCGCCTGCACGCACAAATACGCAAACCTGTTACTACACATACTTGCAATCACGCTCAAACAAACGAATACACGCCCGCATACATACGCAAACATGAACAATTATGTGCTTGCACGCATACATGCTTTATGTAATTTTATGTTAACATAATTTTCCTCGATAGATGATGTACGTCGAGGTCGCAGTCTCGTATATTTGTGGTCTGGATCACTAGCTGTTCTTTTTAGAGCTTCATACGTCGCCGTTGTGCTTAACACAGCGGTTGGGTTAAGTTCAATCAGTTGTTTCGAGGTTTTTAAATAAACAGTGTCTTCATGGTTACGTAGACGCATAAGGTCCTGACATGGTCGCAAATTTGATGTCACCAGGAATTAATAGTACACACTATATTTAATATAAGGTAATTTCAATTAATTACGTTAAACATAATTAATCCGTTAATATACACTAATTTCCAAATGTCATTGTATTTTTTTTCGTAACACTGTTCTATTTAAACTTAAAGTACACCAAACTGTTGGCGCTATTTGCAGTTTACTCAACAATACTTTATTTTGAAACTTAGTAAGTCTTAGATGTATCCAACGTTAGTCATCGAATATAAGTACATGTGTATATAAGCATATATACATGTTGATTTTCAATTGTTAGCTGATGTACAGTCTGTGTGGCTCCAAGTTCGTTCTTGATTTCGCCATAGTGGGGTTCAATTGTTGCAGTTACTTCTTCTTGTTCAGACGGATTCTCTGCAATATTTAAGTCTTCTTTACTATAATTGTGTTGAC
The DNA here is from genome assembly GCF_020536995.1 of Dreissena polymorpha. Classification (NCBI taxonomy): domain Eukaryota; kingdom Metazoa; phylum Mollusca; class Bivalvia; order Myida; family Dreissenidae; genus Dreissena; species Dreissena polymorpha. Next base: position 28,934,891 of record NC_068357.1, read on the forward strand.
TTGTTCCATAATGAACCAGTCACTTAATAAGAACATGGGTTATTGCTTATATTGGATAACATAACAAAAGGCATTCCAAATAAAAATCATGTTAAAACGTAAAGAAAGATGAAGCATTTAAGCACATCTTCATAAAAACTTTATAAGGATAATATACCTGGATGCCCGAATTGTTGAAGTGGTGTGTCCTCTACCTGTGTGCTCATTCTTAACAGAGTATCGAAACATGTTTCTTTGAAATTAGCAGTTTGTTCAGTACTTACTAGAACAGTACTATTGCTATCAGAGTGTGCAAAATAAACAAAGAGTAGACACTAAAATGCACATTTAAAAAGACATATCCTTGAAGAAGCTACACAATAAAATCCAACTAATAGAGTGAATTTTCTTTTGTAAAAATGCTATACAAACTCCATATTAAGACGCCAACTCTATTACAGGGTTATTGTGGTTTACTTCTAGAGTAGAACTTTGTTATTTTAAAAATTAAACTTTTTCTATTAAAAAATTGTCTTACAGTTTACCCTAACATTACTATAAAATCTGTCATACTTTACATGTTTAGCATCGCAAATATAAGGGCAAGGGTTACATCTTTTGCACAGCCTATCTTTGTATTTTTATTTTGAAATTTAAAAAAAGAAAATATAAATAATTCAAAAGAACGCATATTTAAGATTTATATACATCAGACAGAAGAGCGTTAAATAAGTTTTGTTTAATGAATGATGGACAATTTAAGAATGGACGGCTTGCCACTTGTTATTAATGGCGCAATTTTTCTCCAATACTTATTTTACGGGCTGTCATTAGACGAACTTTGCAAATACGTAGACAGACCGATACAATACCCATATGCTAGACTAAAACACTATAACATCATTCTCATGACAGAAAGTTGCTTTACTATCCATAAGCTTTTATTTGAAGAAAGCGATCAATATACACTACATTACTATTCATACAACACACCATTAAACATTAAACTCAAATATATCTTAACCATTATAAATGCTTTTATTTTTAAGTATGTTAATTTACTATAATTGTGATGTGAAATATAGTTTTAGGTTTTTAAGGCGATTCGATAAAACGGTATTTGATGTATTTTTTAACGTAAAACGAGATTTTTTGCAGATGCATGATCCCGACGTTCATTTAGATCAATATGTGCAATTGTTATGAGGTTTATTTTTACATTTTATTTACACAAAATTTATATGTACATCATTGCATGTATGTTTAATTTGGTCGCATCTACAGTCCAAATAATATAAACTGAAATTCATAAAATCTATGTTTTATACATATTTATTGAAAACTTTGATGCTTTATTATTGCAATAACCTGTACTGTTAATTAACCAATGAAACCATTTAATAACACAAAATTCAACACAATTATAATGTTTCTACAATTGATGGTTTGCTTAAAAAACCCATTTAAATGCACATATATTCAACAGCAAAAACAAAATAAATAATTGGAACTTATTTCCGTCAGTTTTACAGCACTACTTTCATCTGATCAATAGAAATCGACCTTACGTAATAAAATATAAAGACAATGTTGATTTTTGAATGAGTTTCATTGTTTTCAAATGGATTGAATTGTAAAATTACAAAAAAATTTATAGTGGGGGTTTCGAACAAAACATTATATAAAAAACTCAACAATATTTAGAATGCCCGTCAAGCATTAATTTGTTTATTATTAGAATTTATAATGATCAACATGGTTCCGTATAAGAATTTAAACACATATAGATCGTAAAAGAACAATATTCGTTTATTATCATAATATATGCAGTATGTATTTTTTTCTTATATCCGGCAATTAAAAGTAATATTCAACATTGCATAAGCAGAAGAGGAGCTTAAGAAATGAGCTTAACAAAATGTTATGTAGCGAACAGTTCACCTTGCACATTTGTATTTTTGTTTTATTGAATGAATATGGTCAGTGACTCACGGAATCAATTTCGGAATACTTTCTCTGCGTCTTCTCAATTCTGAAACAAATTGTAGATACGTTGTTAAACGTAATATTGTGAAATATCGAGACATACATTTAATGTTTACTAGATCGATGTCACAAACCCTCGTTCATGTTTTCATAAACATTGCAATTTAGTTCAAGGCTTATACCTCATACATAAGGATAACTTTTTCGGGAAAATGCGTCTTGCTCATCTTTCATTCATGCTGACAGATCGATAAACAGGCAGGCTCTAATATACTTACACGCTTCATGGGTATGGACACAAGGTAAAGGTACTAATAAGACACGCATTGCTAACTTTAAACATTAAACTTAACGTTGTACAGTATGGCATTTAGCATTCAAATACACATCCACTATATCGTGCTTTTAAGTTTATACTATAATGATAAAAAAAAATCGATGATTAGCATTCAATTATCACTTTCTGTACGTCTATTTATTGTTATCGGCATATCAAAATAGCATTATTGTAATCTATAAAACGGAAGCAGAATATAAACGCTCAAAGAAACACGCAGTCCGGTTATTGTTGAATAGGGGACATACACCGTCTAAGAAATACGCCATTCTGAAAAATTTCCGTGTAACTCAATGCATTTTTAAAAAAATCATATGGTATCGTATGAGAAAATATCTTACATTTTTTAACAATGATTGAATTGATTAAATGTCGATTATTGATTAAAAAAAGGTAGAGTCAATATCCGAATAGGCAAATGAGTAAGTGGGCAAGTGTCAGAAAGGTTATATGAAAGCCTGAATAAATACAAAAAAAATATGTTTATGCAGATGTTTACAAAATTATGTTGTTACACTGAAAGTGATTTGAACGTTTTTAATTTACGCATAGAAAAACTCACCTGATGAATAGCACAACTATCACTGTAAATACGACAATCACAGAAACTCCCACTACGATCATAACGGACTTCAGCAGATTTGAAACCTCTGTCACAGTGTTATTTTGTTAGTCTTTTCTTGCAAAACAGAGTGGGTTGCATGTTAAAAGGAAGTAAAAAAGAGTAATACACAATTTTGATACGTTGTTTTATTATTAGAAATATATTCGATTGCACATATGTCAAATTATTCAAATTTGCTTTGAACAAGAACGACTGACACGACAAGTTTCTATCTGGAATTTGACCTGTCAATATATATGTATTATATCTTATGTATTATGTATCTATGTATTATGTATTATACTTTGAATTGCGGTTGCGTCTTTATGCGAATAAGTTATACTTGAGCATTTTATCAGCTTATGCCATTCAATCTAAAATGTTCAACAGCAAAAATATATATAAAATTGATTCAATATCAAATGACATTTTCATTGTGTGTTACTGTTCATGCATAATATTCAGAATGCTTTTCACAGGTTTAGAGAAGATATCGGACACAATACGAATCCGATGTAAAACAGGACGATATATGCATAATAAAATACATAAAAACATTTAAAGTTCACCGTTGTGCTCGTCGTATTTACCGTCTGGATTTTTGACTGACAGCCAGCACGTAATGTTCTTATTGCTCCATGTTCTGTTCGCCCATCTCAAGGTGGCCACACTTGTGTATGTTCTAGTGTTGTCATTAAACACGTCATGTTGAGACACGCCTATGATGTTCTCGCCATCCAAATACATTTCTAGCATCGGTGTTGGTCTTCCTCTTTGAGCAATACACGTTATGTTCACTTGGCTGCCTTCCAGTAATTCTGGTACAAACAGCGTGACATCTTTCGGTGGTACTGTGAATAAAATTGCAAACTGTGATGTTTAGGTGGTCTCAACAGTATCAACTCCTGCCAAGAATGTAGGCAATTATTCGCGTGTTATTAAATGTAACAGTTAAATATAACGTCTAAATAAATACAAATATCCGTATCATATTTAATGATTAATTCATGATTATATGATTATGTGTTCATTACAATGTCTAGAAGGACGTATGATAAAATATCATTTGTATGTATGTGAAGCAAAGAATTGTTTAAACGCAAATTTTAATTTTTAATAAAAAATCGAAAATTGCATGAGTTCATAACAAAAGTTTATGATGAAAACATCTCTTTCAACCGCATTGTCTGTGACAACAGTTTCAAATGTGTATTTTTAAAATTATCATGTTGTATGAGAGTTACATGATTATTGTTTAATAAGTATGGAAATGGTCATTCAATTTTTGTTTTTTATAGCTACTTACTGTAAACGTATACGAATGCAGACGTGTTAAGGACTGAGTTGTTGTCATAGACTGCTGAACATAAGGCTTTTATCTGATGGTCTTCCTCCTTGATGGCGTCGTATGATATATATGCGTTAACGCTGTCAACGAATGTACTTTGCAGTGCTACCCTGTTGTTGCCGATCCACAGCGAGACCTTGGTGCTAGACGTCATGCATGTTATTGTATCTCCGGGTTTGACACATAGGCAGTAGGTACAGTTTAGCCCTGTGCATACGGGACCGAGTTCGGGACTGTCGACTAAAGGAACAATAATGTTTTCGGCCATGTATAAACGATGTTGAAATGTTATGCAAGTTTTAAGTTAATACTAAAAAGCAAAAATGATACATTATCATAAAAAACCTTGTAAGTGCTATTCAAAATATATCATTTGAAAGATAACATTAATAAATACAGGGGAGAATTGGGGAAATAGTACTAAATTGACATGTTTTATTATAATAAGCCTGCCAAGCAGCATCGACATAAATAGACGTATGTTGATCACGTGTCGGATTTTCTAAAAGCTTGTTGGTCTATCATTTATGAGTAATATTGCCCATCAACCTCTTGTGATCTGTGTGTGTCATAAAGCTTAACTTCAAAGTAAATAAATAACCCTCTTAAAGCGATACGAATTGTTTTAAGAATCTTGCTTGCATAAACAATCATATTTGCTTAGGCCTTAACATGTCTCACGTGTCTATTGAATCAACGGAAAGGCTAGTGTGTCTCTAAATATGTTTCCCGCTACTGCCTAAAAAATTGTGTTTGTACATAACGTTAATTAAAAGATGTTATGTTATAGAACCAATATAGTTAACAATTTGGCGTTGTCAATCAATTCAAACCAAAATCAATGACGTTCACCTTCATTATCATTTTTAACTTGCTTTTTTAATTATAGCCAATAAAACCTATACTTTAAAAACAACCGGCCGTTTGAGTGTCTGTAATAGTTTTATTTTAAGTATTTTATAGAGCACCATTCAACGAACATTCGTGTAGAAAGCAAACATGATACATTTTCATAAGAAACATTGTAAGTGCTATTCAAAATATATCAATTGAAAGAAAACATTAATAAATACAGGGGAGAATTGGTTAAATAGTACCAAAATGACGTGTATTATTATAAAAAGCCTGCCAAGCAGCATCGAAAAAAATAGACATATGTTGATCACGTATCTGATTTTCTAAAAGCTGGTTGATCTAGTTATTTATGAATAATATTGCCAATCAAGCTTTTGTAATATGTGTGTGGTATAACGCTGAACTTCAAAGTAAATAAATAAACTATCAAAGTGTTACGTATGTTTAAGAATCTTACGCTCACGTGCCTAAAAAATGTGTATTTATACATAACGTTAATTAACAAATTGGTATTTTATAGAACCATTATAGTTAATCGATTCAAAATAAAATCAATGACTTACACTGTCATTATCATTTTTAAGTTTCTTTTTTAATTATAGCCTATACAACCTTTTCTTTAAAAACAACAGGCCGTTTGAGAGTCTGTAATAGTATTAGTTTGAGTATTTTATAGAGCACGATTCAACACACATTCATATACATTTTGCGAATTCCTAAATGGCGTTTCAGAGAAGATCTTTTTAATAAAATGCTGACGGCGCTCAAAATCCGTCGGTCAAAAATACCTCACATTTATGTCGCAGCTTTATTTAAAATCAAAGTACTGAAAGTACTGGTGGGGCGATTTGGCTCACATTTTGTGGTCGTCAAAACACTATACACCGTGATGCCAACCAATCACCTCTGTTGAATAAAACAGATGGAATTAAGGAAGGGTGACTGGCTGTCAACATAATATATTATTTAGCTATTGAAGTTAAAAGTAAATGCTGCTTTTTAAAATAAGTCATTGTCGCACGTGCCAATGCATAACAATTTTGAGTATTATCATTTGAGCTGGTGACCTAGGTTTTTATTCTGACTTAGTGTTATATGTATCTGAGATTTCGTGAAGACAAACGTTGTCATAAGGTTTCTATACATCATGTAGATTCAATTATTATTCTTATATATATTCAATTAATATATTTGCTGGATTTTAAGTCACACCGACACAGTGTAGGTCATATAGCGACTTTATGGGAACAAAAAATAAATGTTGATAATGTTCTACTGTTAGGACGGACATATACGACATTGTTTTGATTACTTGGAAAACATTAACGCAAATTAATTAGCTGCTGTGAAAGTTAAAACCACAACATGTATTTCGTGTGTAAGGAAAAGGTTCAAAACTGGCATGAAAAGCACGTGCGAATTGTCATATAAAAACTTTGTAGCGCAGAGAACATTGATATGTTTACTTTGATAGTAAAAAATGTGGCGCTTGGTAATTAAATTTTGTCGCCCATATCGCAAACGCAGTTGATTTCTTAAAACGAAAGAACATAAATGCGCTGTATCGGTTAAGTGTACATAGTTCAGTATTGAACCGATATCTCGTCGCTGTATATACCTTCCATGAGGACTGCGTGTTACTCGCGTGCTTATGCCACAGCGAAAAGACGCTGCCATGGATGAAACGCGCTCATCGGAGCTATTTTGTTTGCGAATGTAGAATCTGGGTGAAAAGTGGTTAAATGCAGTAACGGACTACATTTTTCGGTATACGTATATTATGTTACCTATGGGGCGAATTGCAGAAGGCAATCGACCCAAAAACAGTTTCGTTTTCGAATCTCTATTTTAGATTGTCTTCATTTACATACTATTTATTGCTAGAAGTTTAAAAATAAATTGTTGGTTTTGCATCCCAAACGATATAAAATACAATTTTCTTAAAATAACGCTTGAAAAGTACAACACTGGTTATATGTGTTAAGGAATTGTTCTTGACTCACCATGATCCAATATAACCTAGCCAAGTGTTTTGTTAACTTTTGTTTACTCTTAACAATATTATAAAGTTCTCATTATTAAAAAAGAAACATAATATATACAAATGTTTTATTCCATACCTGAATTCGATATTTATCAACATTGTGCCCTTTTTATATATAAGATTATATTGTAAAGTATGAACTAAGTAAAATTTCAGGAATCTATCTGTGAACGCGAAATTAGATTAGTGCACTTTGATGTGTCGTTTAAAAGGTTTTGCATGTTATCATCAGATCATTCAGCAGATACAACATAGGTAGTTCTGAAGAATAAACCAGAAACTATTTATAGTTTCAACGTGTGATAGGAACCATGGTTAAACATACAAAAAACGAATGAACAAGAACCGGATACTTATTTTTTATAGAAAAATTAGAAGCGTTTAGATTTAGGTTTTAGTGAACAATTTAATTATTGTACACTTACTCATTACATTAATTTGCAGTAAAATACATATTATACAGCAAGATAAAACGCAACTATGGTTCGAGTAATTGTAGCCAACCTTGAAATTCTAGCAGGACGGTGTTCGAAACCTTCTGATTACAGTTAACGTGTAGCATGGCCTTGTCCCAGCTTCTTTTCACACTTGATCTATCTAGCTCTATCATCTTCATCCCGTCGTATTCGAACCTGCTACATCCATTGTTGATTTCCTGTAGCGTTGTCTGGCCATCACACACTTTTTTTAAATGCGCACTCAGCGAACTGCTCCAATGTGAGCGGCTGTGTTAGATTGAGCTGAAAAGTGATGTTCCTACCAAGGATGGTTGGCTTCAAAACCGACAGAAGACCAAGACCAGTTGCGGACGCATAAAATGGCAGTGCAATTGCTGGATCATAGAAAGTAAAATAGAGGAAGATTGAAACCCAAGAGGCGTCTGTTGTATAGCAAATCACGTCGCCGTCCGAAAAGAGACACAAATTGAGCATCATATCTTCGTTTAATTAATTCAAATTAAAAAAAACAACAACATATGTCAAAGAGGTAGACTTTGCATATCGAGAGGCTGGTCAGAAAAGGTGTCTAGAGAAACCAAATCTGTATAACGTGCTTGCAAAGAATAATGTTTAAGTTGATTTTCACGAAAGGACTAAAAAACCAACCATTGATTTGACATTAATGCAAACCAGTACTGAACGAACATTAACTTGCACCAAACGTTGGCATGAAAAGCGTCGTTTATAAAAATAACATGATATTTAACATCAGATTATATACGCAATAATAATTAATATTGCAATAATGGCCCATTATTAACATTTGAAGATTTTCATATTAATTTCATTTTTCCTATATCAAACAAAATATGTTTTGTTGAACTTGTTAAATTGATTATGATATACAATGAACACATTTAATTTGGTATTATTGATTGTTTCTGTAGTATCGATATGCTTTAATAAAATAAAACTTGTAAGTTCACGTTTATCAGTACTCGAATCAAACTATAACAATTTATATTTTAAAGACCATTAATATTCAGTTACACCCTCGTAGGTAAACAAACACTACCTTGAAGCAGCAGTAAAATCCTAAATTGAAAATGTTGCTTTTGGATCAAGTTGATAAAAGAGACAGCGACGAAATTTGTACTTTTGTACTAAATGATTTTTTGTAAAATAATAGAAGGATGTTATATTTCAAAATCTAACTACATTTGTTCCGGTTATTATTATTGTATCCTACACAAGCTGTAAAATAGGGAACAAATGCTATACCTAATTGTCAACTTTATAACTTATGAAGAAGGCATTGTGATACAAAAATGAAAGTGTATGGCGTCGCTATTAAAGCTACATAAAAAGTGCCACAAGGAATGAAACACACCATTGTTTTATCAAAAATTATCAAAATTATATATTAACGATTTATGTTCAAAAGATGTTTTACAATTTAATTAAATAAATGGAATTGGACTATAAAATAAATATCCTAGTTTTCCTTAAAATAAATATCAAATATCAGTTATGAATAGGAAAAATCATGTTATAGTGGTCCAAAAACATTTAAAAATCGGCGGCTTTTGATAAACCTATTGTATCATACAATGGTTTACACCTTTGATACACATTTGTTTGAATAAATATAATATTTACCAAATGAAAACTGCTTTAAATATGGTCAGCAACATATCACATTACTTTCAATTTGTAAGTGGTTGAATAAATGATACATTTCACGATTAAAATTATGCATGAAATATGTCACGGGCGACTTTTAAAATGGCTTGTCCAGCATATGGTTACAAATAAAACTTGTTAACCCCTATTTGTTGTATGTACCGTTCCAAGTAAGTGATCCCACTTTTTATCATGCTATGTTTATAGTTGGTGTTATGGTATACATGTAATAAATAAGAACAAGGAATTCTTCCTGAATATAGTGTATAGAGTTTCGTTGTTATGTATCATGAAAAGCATATAATTTGTTAAATCATCACATTAGTACATTAATATAGCCAGTTTTTGTAACAAGTCAATATTTCAAAATGCTGCGACAAAATAAAAAACTTTATTATTGCGGAGAGTACAAGATTATTTAATCGCAATTATATAATCAAAACGTATAATTATATTTCTATACGTGGCAGATGGGAAAATTATAAACACTCACATGCTTCGACAAAAAATAATGTTATGTTGTATAGTAATTTCTGTAAACAGAGACATTTGGTATAAGAACCTACCGTTAATTTGAGCATGTGTTATCGTATTCATGAACATAGGTAGTGCATAATGGATCACTGAACTATATTGAACGGATTTAAAATGTTGATTTTATATACAATTTTTTCTCTTGATTGAGTCTCCATTTTTTTGTAAGGCTGGTAAACGGTGTCGCCAGAGAGTATACTCTCAGAAATCTTTCTTGGGTGAGCCCAATGTTTGTCGGAGGGAACAAAACGCTTATGTTTATACCAGCCCATTAAACTCAAAAAAATAATTGTTCGAGTAATAAGCTTGCCTAAGGTTTCCTGATTGAATGAACCCTTTTGATAAAATCGAACTTGATCTTATGACACTTTACGAGTCTGGGCAGTTTCCATGTGACTAGTCCATGTAAATAGGTCCTGGAATGAATCAGTGCTAGCCTTTTAAAATGATTGGACAGTTGCAAATTCAATTATTATCAAGCAACGTGATTAATATCATGCTTTTAGTAAATATCATTAAACAATATCCTTTGTGCGTTATTTGTTTTTCGTTTATTCGAACATAACGGTAATAAATGCCTTAACGCTTAAGAATGCGTACGCTACCTTATGCGTGGGGGAGTTTTCTGATACATAAAGGTTGGTTACTTCAAGCAAGGTAAGTTTGCTCTACAATTTTTCATATCCCATTCATCACGTAGACAGAGCAAATGGTGCATTCTATCAGTCTGAAGGTTTTCAAGTACACAATGCTGTCGTAATGGACAAATCAATATGGTGGTAACGTTTGGATGGACGCAAGAGGAAAACTTATGATGTTAACTTTATTTTATAAATCACTCTTCTCGACAATGTATTTGGAATTTGTCAGTTATGAAAGGTTGTTGTTTACGATAACATAAGTAGCATTAAAAAAATAATATAGGATTATTCTGTTGTACTTGATACGTTTGATAAGTTAGAAAGGTTCTGTATATCATTCTGTATTCTTAATGTAAATATCTGGAGAACATTTTACTACCACAAAAGACATTTGAATACATGCATGTTTATGGTGTTTTTGTACACCGTGCTTATTTTAGTTTAGTATACACCTATTTATTGAGCCCGATTGCATCGAAAGCCTCAGGCTTATTGAAACGCTCTCGAGTGCGTTTCCTGAGCCTAAACCCAGTACTATGTGTATTTTGGGGAGATCTCAAGAACGCTCCCTTAGCTGGGATCGAACCCGTGACCTCCCCGATCGCTAGGCGGACACCATATCCATTACGCCACGGCGACCTTTTTAATTATTTTAATCTATGCAATAACGCCCTTTCATGATTCCAAATGCCCATTCGAAACTTCACGACACTGATGTTTTACGAAAAGGAACTGCATGAAACTTCAAAACCAGAAAAAAATTGACAATAAAAAGTTGGTTCCTCTTGTTCTTTTGCTGTATTTCTACATTTATGTTAACTGTTAATTATAAAAAGAATAAACTAGTCTGTTAATTTTCACATTGTTATGTGTGTGCGCAGGAATGGTAATTTCCCGCTCAATGGTATTTATATTTTCTGTTTCAAGAAAAAACGTTTCCTTAAGATCGCTATTTTTAACTGAACTTTTTGTTTTACACTATGCCATTTTTAACTTCCTGGTTGAATATCACATCTTTAACACACGTATGTTTAAGAGAAAGCAAATGTGGTTAACGGTTTCGGCATCGGCCGATTTCTTATATGTTGAATGGGCAATTTGGAGAGCGTTTTGTACGTCCTTAACTCAAGGCTGAATGATATAATGTGATTAATGATGTAACAACTATTTTCCTCTAATAATAAACACACACAATATGGCATGTATATAATGATGGTTTCTATATGTTTGTATGATTTCACGATGTAAATACATTTATCTATAGCTATCAAATAAAAGTGTTGTTTCATGATCGTCGATTTAAGAAAGATTACCCTAGAGTAAATATGATACAGAATTAACCAAAACGAACGAGATTATACGTGCACAAATGTGAGCGTGATATTGAATTGCCTGATACTTGCAAACATAAACTAAGCACACGGTACATATGCATTCAATGGTGTAACCGTTAAAGCCTCCTCACACATAGACGAATCCATATGACGAAGCCTGGCGAAAAGGGTAAAATTATAAATTCTAACGAATTCTTACCGAAATTGTTTGAAAATTGGTAGCATTGTGTAATATTATAACGAAAGGTGAACGTAGAGGAACTATTTGGTGCGAATGATTTACGAAGTTTGACGAACAGTTACTGCAATTCGCTAGAAAGCGTTAGATCGCGTAAATAATAGTCGTTCTTTCGGTTAGCAATTAGGAGCTATTAAGAGCGTTAAGATACAAATGCAAGCGCAACCTTGCGCATAATTGCGCATACCGCCGAATATTTCCGAAACGGTTTTTCTGCATCCGGACGTTTTGATATAGACTAACTTTTGTCCCACTCGACCTTGCGTGTTGATTATGAATGAAGTAATTTTCATTACAGATTTTGCCTAAATTTCGTGTCTTGCTTTTACTATTACTTCCATTTATAAGGCCAATACAAAAACAACAATACTCTTTATTAATTTATTCCACTAATATGTTACACTTTATTTCAATCTCTAATGTGGCACCATCCTATCTTGCTATGGCACACATCCCGCTGGAGAGTTGACCCAGTGCTTCAGAGTGTTTCTCACAATCTTGCCTTTTCTGATTGCTGTGTTGTGGCCCCTGATATTGACATTCCTGGTATCTTTAAAGTTGCGACCTCTTCTCCATTCCCCAGGAACCAGATCGCCTCTTCTATCATCATGGTCAACCAGTATATTCTGCATGGTAGGGTACCTGATCCTCATCAAGTTGTGGAGAATGCAGCATGTCTTTACATTCAGCCTTACAATACTGTGATGGGCTGTGGTTCATCTTTGTGAGAAGAATCTGAAATTACAGATGACCAGTATTGTTATGTGTTAAAAGTTAACGTGCACATTTCTTTTATAAATGAAATTGTTTTGAAAAAGGGTATTGCAGTAAAGTTCCGCTATTAAGACCACTTTGAAGATTAAAAAATTATGCGTTTTTTGACAATATTCAAGTCCCAAATGGTTAATTTATGAAGGAAAATGGTCCGATATTAACACCATTTCGCTATTGAGACCACTATTTTGCCTGGTCTTCATAGCGGAACTTTACTGTACCTGGAATCGGTTGGCCAAAATCCCAAATGCATTTTCTGATACCCTCCTAGCCCTGGATAACCGGTAGTTCAGGATTCTTTCGTCTCTTGTCAGGACTCTATGTCCATAGGGTGTCTGCATGTTTTCGCTAAGGCTGAAAGCGTCATCTCCAACCAAGAAATAGGGCATGTCGACGGTGTCATTTGGAAAGGGCTGTGGGTCTGGAAATCCAGTGGAACCATCCTGCACCATCTAAAGGAATTCTGATTCATTATAAATCTCGGCATCTTCTTTGGAACCGTATCCTAAAAATACAAACGGATAACCAATTGTCAGTATACAACTGTACATGGAAAACAGCACTGAATGTATATAATTTATGTAATTACAAAATAAAACAGTTAAATTCATGTAGACTAATACTCACAACCCAGATCACACCGTACGAACTTGTAGTCCGAGTCGACAATGACCAGTAAGATGATGCTGAAGAATCCCTTATAATTATACTATAAGGAACCAGAGCTGGCAGGCTTTCTGATAGCTATGTGCGTGCCATCAATAGCAGCAACGCAATTTTGAAAGTTCCAATTCTTCAGGAAACCATCAGCAAGTTGTCTCCATTCTTCAGGTGTGGAGGGGGCTGTCATAACCTCATCAATATATTCTTCACATATAGCATGACACACGTCTCTGACCACTACAGAGAGGGTATTCTCAGCAACCCGCCAGGAATACTGCATGTCTGAGTATTTGACACCAGAAACCAGGTGACGTAGTGTACAGCTTACTTTAGCCCTGGATCCAAGGGCATCCTGTACCGAGTGTGTTGCTTCACGAGGCGATGACGAACCTTCCCAAAATTGTATCGTACATTTCAGTAGGCATGCCGAGGAATTTCTTAAATGCTCCAGGATCTTCACTTCTGAGCTCAACCATTAGCTGATCATAGATGCCAAATTTGCGCCGTCTCCCGGAATGCAGCCATGGTCTTCCCCAGATATTACGTGCTCTGACTCCTCTTCTCCACCTTAGTCGGCCTCTAAGAAACCGGTGTATGCTTGACTACTTCTTGGTTGGCCATAGCAGCAACAGACTGCAGTTTCAGGCGTTGTTTTTCTTCCATTTGACGAATAAATAACGATACCTTATTTATATGAAATATAGGCATATATCTGCACAAACTACTAAAACAATCAGGAGCGCTATTATTCGGATGGATTCGCATAGATTCGCCTATCGTAGTTACCCTTCGGATTGATTCGTATGCGAGCGTATACCGTTCGTTTTCTGAACGTTAACTTATCTTTATAAATCGCTTAAATGCGTCGGATTCAATTCGCTACAATACGCAAATCTTCGCTATAGTTCGCAAAAGTTCGCAAGCTATCGCAAAGATTTGTTTTCGGATCGTCCTCTTTCGCTTGATATGCAAATCAAGTAATCATGATATGCAAATTAGCTGAGAGCTACCTCTAACGCCAGTTGACGAACGCTTTGCGAAGATTTTCCGATCGGCTAACGTATTGAAACGAATTTTAACGAACGATGTTTAAACATGTTTTTGAACATGTTTAAAACTTTCCGACGAACAGAACTAATCGCAACGGACGCAAAAGCTCACAAGCGCATCCATACGAACACCACCAACGATGTGCAACGTACATATACTAATGAGAACGAATGTCGCTGACGTCTTATTCGCCAGTACACGCAAGTTGACGTCGGAAGACTTTCGCTTTTGTGTGAGGAGGCCTGTACGATATGGTTTTCGGATATGATACTGACCGGCACTGCAAGTTTCACTGTCCTCAAAGCCGCAATGTGCAGTTAATATGTCATCCTCGACTGGTAATTGCCGTTCTAATGCAGCGAGCCGAGTTGTTTATATATGTTATTGTTCGTTATTGCCAGTGTGATGGTGCTTTTGTAATTTGTCACTTGCCGTTAATCAGAGCAATCTAGTTATTAATAAGAATCCAATAAGGCTTGAGCTTTATTGTATACAAAAAATCACTAATAAATGTATCCCCGATGTATGTTATTATATAACAAATAAATCGCCAGTGTGGTAACGTATGTGTTGTGAATATTGTTTAATATTGTTGTTTGTGTTCGTTAAAATGTTTAAGAGACAACATATGAGAAAAAATTGCGCGTTGGAACTGATATAAACGAGTCCATGACTGTGGTTTCGATTATCTGAAATGTTTGTACAGATGTTAAACGAAACAATGGATATAGCGGTTGTGGAATTTATATGCTGAGTTAAAGTCATTACGGAACAAATGCTCGCTTGTCACGTTTCTTTTAAACAATGTCATTTAACGTCATGTTAGCAAATTCAAACTGAAACCAGGAAAATAGTGGGTGTAAAAATGCATTGATGTTTCATATATTGAAGATACCTACTGACCGACATGTAATTGAATGGGAATTTAAGTTGACTAGCCGCTCCTCAACGTTATTGAGGAACATCTAATGCCATTACGGTTGAATAATGTTTCATGTTATTGTCTGTGATGTACACGGTTTTGAAGTCACAACTGATTGAACAAAAAATCGTTTTTTCGTGTTTAACCAATCGCTCTGTTATCTACTTATGAGAGTTATACATTTTTGTTCGATAACATGATTTTCGGATAGGGATTAACTCGTTCTTATATGTATACTGAATAAATTTGAGCCTTGGGTGTTGTGTGGGCGCAATATAACCGATAAAGTATCAAATGCTTTTGTGCTGACCGTAAGAAGATAATGGCTAAAGTATTAATGAGGTTTTATACGTGTTGTTAATTTATGTAGTTTTCTATATTGCTTTTGCATTCGGTATTTCGAAATGAAGAATTGATTTAATGGAGGAAAAAAATGTAAACTCATACAATCTGGATTCTTTCGTCTTCTTTGATCATATGTTTGACTCGACATAAAATTCTCGCCTTTTTAGTGATTGTATTTATTGCGTAGTTCTTCTCGTTCAGATTTCAAGATATTGTTCACATTTATGTTAAAATTTGTATTTGAGTTGTTTGGTTAGGACTATATAGAATATGACTTCTTTAGGTCACTGTGTTTTGGACGAAAATGCAATACTTAGAGAAGGCTAGGGCTATACGAAGTCTCTAAGGCCATGAAAACAAACGTCTATAAATGCGATTAATATGACATAAAACAAAGAATATTCTGTCAGTAGACTCTTTTGCGGGATCTGTACGAAATAATTCATTAAGAGTGTGTGGTTCAACAACGTCAAATACTATTGGACGCATTAAATAATATTCAAACGATTGCTATTGCTTTAAATACAGTATACGTTTTATTGCTGTTGATGTTGAAATAGGTAGAAAGCCTTTGTATGCAAATATATTTGTAAACATCATAAAATATTGTTTTAAATAAAATACAATAAAATATCAGAATGCAAATTTTTTTAAAACAAGCGTTACATGTTCGTGTTGAAGGTTATACACGATTGGGCCTCGATGGTCAACAACATGTTAAATAATGATGGCTTTGGTTATGTATTTGAAATCCGAACATTTTGCAGGAAATTATTATATTAGTGAGTTCATATGTAGACATGTGGGCAATTAAAAACAAGATTGGTATGGTAAAATGAAGTGCACTTCTGCATTAGATATGTATCATGTTTCAAATAATTCGTTGGAATATCAAGCGAACTCCGACTTACTTCCTAGACGTCAGCGCTTATTTGTGTAAGCTAAAGATTTTTCTTCACACTAATTTAGAATCCGAACTGAGAGATATGCTAAGAATAACATTGTAAAAAATAAACGTTATTGTTGATGCTGTAGTTTCTTTTATTTAGCACGTGATTGTCAGTATTTATAAAAATAAATTTATGTTTTTATTATTTATTTATATACCATTAATATATTTATTTATTTAAATCATTGAATTTAAATACATTTATTTATTTATGTATAGCCTGCCAGCCCGCCCGCCCTTCCGCCCGTCCGTCTGTCAGTATAAAATAGTATAAGTTGTACTCCTTAATTATTTCCTGCATTTGCATTTTGTTTCGTTTGTGCAAGTTTTGCAGGAGTTTAATAATTACATAAACGTACGGTACACTTTATCCATTTAAATCGCTACTAGAACGGAACATAAAACCATACACATTCGTCGTAACGGTCCTTTTATATAATAATGATAAAGGTAGTGCCACTTGATTATTTGCATGATACAAAACATAAAATGTGCATGTAAAGGTTAAATGGAATAAATGCCTTAAAACAAACGTACTGGTATTTTTATTGTGATTTTTAAAATACCCACAGCGGAAATTTGTGATCAAAACACACAAGAAAACAATGATCGCATTGCGCAATTATTGCGACGGGAGGAAATTCATTTCATAACAATTTCATAATCAAACATGTCTTTATAGTTTCCTGTACAATGAAACCTGCATCTTTTTAATAAACTGTGTATCAAATCGATACTAAATGATATTAAAATAACGTATTATTCTCTATTAACATGCGATTTTTATAGCATGACAAACCAACCTTGTTGGAAGAATAACTATGGTGAATATTTGTGTGTATTTGTTTAAATTAATACATCATTGTTTATTAATGAGAGAAAACTGTATTGTTGAGATAACTTTCATGCACAATGACGAATTGAGAAGATAAATATCTGATAAGATACTAAATGATATTAAAATAACGTGTTATACTCTCTATTAACGTGCGATTTATATAGAATTACAGACCAACCTTGTTGGAGGAATAACAATGGTGAATATTTGCGTGTATTTGTTTAAATTAATACATCATTGTTTATTAATGAAGGAACTGTATTGTTGAGATAACTTTCATGCAGAATGACGAACGAATTGAGCAGATAAATATCTGATAAATTAACTGGTGTTTCAAAGGACATATGGAAACAAACCGTTTAAGTAGTCTCAATGTTTTTTTTTTTTTAAAGAACAAACAAATTGTTAAACTGGATATGGGCTGTATGAGATAACTGTCATAACAGGTTATGTTAGATTATGTGTATAATAAATCGAATTGCGCATGCTGGTATAATTTGTAAAATAATATGAAAGTAGGAGTTGTAGTTTTCAGTTAAAAGGATGTATTACACGAATAACATGCTTTCAGATATTTGATTATGATTTCCAATGTCTCCAAAAAGATAGGTTTGTTCGTGTTCTGAGAATGGTATATCAGACATGTTAGTACTGTCTTTGTTATCTTAAGTCCTGTGATGTTTTTTGCCACAGCATTTGGTGCATTTGTTGTTGACAACTGTAAGTTTTATATTTAAACAAACGCTAATTGCTTCTTGCTCGGTACAGGCTATTTATCAACCAAAACATAAGGTATATATGCACTAATATTTTTTTTTTCAGTTTAATGCATATTAATCTCAAGTTTATCGTGTTATCTTCCGACTTTTGAAAGACAGCCATACATATTGCTGTCAATAATTTTCTACGATGTACACATTGTAAATGTGCATTTCTAGGAAATGTAACGTAACACAATAGATTTGTTACGTATGTTTGTATTTTTTACTTAAGATATGCTTTTGTTTAACATGTTATAATACTTAAGCGCTACCTGTGGAATACTGCATTTTGTTAAAACAACACAAGTTCGTAGCTGAAATAATCATACATAATTGATTTTTTTTAAACTTAATTGTTAATTGTGTGACACAGAAGTATGACATGCTAATATGGTATCCCCTTTGTAAGTAAGTTAGTACTTCAAAACCTTGTCAGACTTCTTTAGTGTGTGAAAAATGAGGTACGGTAAATTAAAACAAAATCGTTATTTCTTGTCAAAACTTGTGTATAACATATTGATGCAAGTTATATGAAACAGTATCTATTTTCGGAATTGGAAATAATATAGATATACATTGTTGTCTTAAATGTGTTTTTTGTCGGTTTTTTGTGAAGGTAGTTGTTTATTTATAAAGTTTTTGAAAAACTTAAGTTTATGTTTTATGAATAAATTCTATTTCAGTGAGAATTGAATGTTTGTAAAACTACGCAACGTTAGTTCATCAGGCATTATAGTTATAGTTTGAAATAATCAGTTATGTGATAAGGACCCATTGAACTGCCCCCCCTGTTGAATTGATACTACCTGTTGGTAAAGTGTGGTTTGTGTATTGTGATTATGATACACTCGTGAAAAAAAAACGTTTTATGCGTATGGTCAACATGAACGCAAAAGTGTAGCCAATGCATAAAACTAACTCACAGTTTAGTGCCGAAATAACGCCACCACATTTGTTGCAGAAGACTTGAACTATGTCAATATGCATTGATAGTCCATAATCATCATCTCCAACTAATTCAAAGTTTAGCTTAACCAGCTTTTTAAGGGATATATTGTGTCCCCGAATCTGACAAAGTAATAAAGTTCCAATGATGTAAGGACGAACAGGAAGAGAACACTCTTAACGTATACTTTTCAACTGACATTCCCTTGCGATGAAAAACAACTGCATTGTTATTGTGCGTTGCTGTTTGTCAATTGGTTTACTTGCCATTAATAAAGATATGAATTTGTAATGCGTAGCTATATGCTAACGTTGTGTATATTTTAAGCTGCATATATATACATTCAGAAATATTTACAATTAGGCTTTATATAGCCCTAATTTGCACAACATGCCTACACAAGGATCTATGCATGATAAATGTAAACGCAGTATTATTGTGCCAACCATAAATTGCCCATAAGTCAATATTACAAGATGGCAGACAGTGGAGAACTGACATGAACATTTACAGGGAAACATGCAAATAACAATCGAAATGACACTTATGGACTAATATAACTAATATGACCCTATTTAGTAGGTTTCATGTATTAATTACACGTGTGTTATATAGAAAACTGAGGTAAAAGTATGCCTATAAGCAAACAGTCTCCTTCTAAACTTTAACAAAAACAATGTCCAGATTTCCGATTAAAAATGGCAAGTAAGATGCGCAGTTTTATTCAGTGACAATTTACATGCAAATTACAATCGAAATAACGACATTTGCATAACCCTTATGGACTAATATAATGTGTGTGTCGAACAACCCTGCTACGTGGGTTTTATGTATTATTACACTCTTGTAATATAAACAACTGAAGTTAAAGTATGCATTGGTAAAAACCAGTGTCCATCTCAAATTTAACACAAAAAATGTCAAGATTGCCGATGATAAATTGCAAGTAATTATTATCATTACAAAATTAAAACATTTGAATTAACTCTAGTTCATATCAATTCACCAAATTAGATCGCTGTTAAAAATATGATAATACACACTCCAGACACTTACGACTTGACACAAACTTTAAACTTAATTACCAAACTGTTTGGTTTCTTACCTAATTTGACCAAAGAAAAATAGAAAACTCGTCTAAAATATCCATTCTTGGGTAAATATAAGGTTATGTTAGTCCTCAAAGCGATTAAAACAACCATTGCTTGACATTGATCGTACCAAGGCGGTGATCATGTTATGTAAGGTACTTGCATTTACCTGATGTTATCGTGTTTCAGAAAGAAAATGTCAATGATGTTGTTTTTCTGGAAATCAAACTAATAAGCAGTTGTATTTTATTAAATTAACGTAAATTAACTCTCTTAATTGAAACACTATGATTTTTTTAAATTTTATTTACACGTCTGTTTTTCGTGATTACCTCTATGATGCGTATTTTTTGTTTGGTATCCATTAAAACTAGTTGAAGCCCTTGCACGAAACATAATTTGTATTTTGTATCTTACGCACTTTGTACCAATATAGTGTCTATGTAAGTGTGAGGTAGGTTTGGCGAAATGTGATATTTATTGACACAAATTTACACAAATATGTACCAATGATGTTAACCATTGTATGATACAATAGGTTTATTAGAAGATCCCGATATTAAAATGTGTTTGGACACCATAACATGATTTCTCTATTCATACATGAGATTTAATATTTCTTTTAAGGAAAACAAAGATATTTATTTTACAGTCCAATTGCATTTATGTTATTAAATGTTAAAGTATTATTTCAACATTCTTTATTACATAAATGTGTTAACTTTTGATAAAACAATTATGTGTTTCATTACTTGTGGTACTTTGCATGTAGCTTTAAAATACATTTCTACTTTTGTATCACAATGCCTTCTACATAAGTTATAATGTTTACAATTGGTTATAGCATGTGTTCATTATTTTGCAGCGTGTGTGGGACATAAGATTAACCGGAACATATATAGTCAATAATCATTGTTCTTGAAGACATATTTCGATTTCCCTTTAGATTTTGAAATATAACTTCCTTCTATTGGTTTACAAAAAAATCATTTACAGAAGGACACATTTCATCGCTGTCTCTTTTCTTAACATGATTCAAATGCAACATTTTCAATTATGGATTTTAGTGCTGCTTCAAGGTAGTGTTTGTTTTACTACAAGGTTGTAACTAAATAAAAATGGCATTCAAAATAAAGATTGTTACAGTTTTTTGAGAATACTGATAAACTTGAGCTTACTTATTCTATTTTATTATAAATTATAGCATACCAATACTACAGAAACAAACAATAATACCAAATTAAATGTGTTGATTTAATATCACAATCAGTGTAACAAGTTATATTGCTTTGAAATACGAAATGTTTCTAAAAAGGCTATCACCTCAAAACATATTTGAGTCGATATAGAAAAACTGATTAAAATATGACAAACAGGTAATGTAAATTATGGGCAATTAATGCAATTTTAATTATTATTACGTATATAATCTGAGGTTAAATATCATTTTATTATTTAAAAAGACGCTTTACATGCCGACGTTTGATGCAAGTGAATGTTCGTTCGGTACTGGTTTGCATCAATGTCTGTTTTTGTCTTTTCGTGAAAATCAACTTAAACATTATTTTTTGCAAGCACGTTATATAGATTTTGTTTCTGTAGATACCTATTTTAATTTATTAAATGGAGAGGGCTATTATCTGACATTTTGTACCTACAAACATCTATTTGACCAGACCACATCTGGAGTTGAAATTTCGGCAATGGCCATAAGGAACATTGACTTTTAATTGTTTTCCTTTTTTTGACGAAATATTGTACGAAATGTTTGTTGATTTTGAGTAGCAATGGGGCTTTAAATATGTTTCAGTTATAGCACTGCCATTTTATGCGTCCGCAACTGTTTTTGGTCATCTGTCAGTTTTAAAGCCAACCATCATTGGGAGGAATATCACGTTGCAGCTCAATCTAACACAGCCGCTCACATTGGAGCAGTTCGCTGACTGCGCATTGAACATAATGTTTGATGGCGAGGCAACGCTACAGACAATAAACAGTGGATATAGCAGGTTCGAATACAACGGGATGAAGATTATTGAGATAGATAGAGCGAGTGTGAACAGAAGCTGGGAAAAGGCTTTGCTTCACGTTGACTGCAATAAGAACGTGTCGAACTACGTCCTTCTAAAATTTCAAGGTTGGCTTCACTGACTCGAAACATAGTTGCGTTTCATTTTGCTATATAATTTTTATTTACTAAAAATTAATTGACTTAATGAGTGTACAATCAATACAGTTTTCACAAATACCTACATCTGAACGCTCCTGAACTTTCTAAAAAAAATAGAATCTGGTTCTTGTTATTTCGTATTGTGTATGTTAAATCTCGGATCCTATGATACTTTAAAACAAAACAAAATAGTTCCTGATATATTCTGCAGAAATACGTGTGTTGCAAGTGCTGAATGAGAGGCCACAGCGAGATGAACTCTTACTTAGTTTATACTTTACATTTATATGCGGAAATATCCGTATTCTAAATATTGCATAATTTTGATAAATATCGAATTCGGATTAGGAATATCATATTTGTATATATTCTTCTTTTTTTCATTATGAGAATTTAATAATATTGTTAAGAGTAGACAACAATTAAGGCAACACTTGGCTGGGTTATTTGGAACATGGTGCGTCCATAACTATTCCTTAACATCCGATCAGTGTTTTCCTTTTCAAACGTTATTTTACGAAAAGCGTATTTTACTGCGTTTGTGATGCAAAACCAACAGTTTTTTTTAAATGCCAGCAATACATGGTATGTTAATTAAGACAGTTAAAAAATAAACAAGTATCGAACACGAAACATTTTTCTTTAAAACAAACGGCGAATTAAATGTGAGGCATTGTTGGCCGATTGGATGTTCAGAGCTGTCGGCAATTTATTAAAAAGATCTTATCTGAAAACGCATTGTTAGAATGTACACAATTTGCACGAATGTTTGTTTGGTTTATTTATTTACTTCCATGTTAAGCATTTATGACACACACAGATCACAAGAGCTTGATGGGAAATATAATTCATCAATGACTAGACCAACAAGCTTTGAGAAAATCCGATAAATAATCAACATATGTCTATTTTGTTCGAAGCTGCTTGGCATGAACATTGTAATTATAAACATAATATCGGTCCTATTTCCACAATTCTCCCCTTTATTTATTAATATTTCTTTAAATTGATATCATTTGAAAAGCACTCATAATGTTTCGTATGAATATTTTTCATTTGTGCTTTTCCGTTATTAACTTAAAACTTGCATTACATTTGAACATCGTTTAATAATGACCAAATAAATTATTGTTCTTTCAGGCGACAGACCTGTACTCGGTCCTCTCTGCACAGTGCATAACTGTACTGACTGCCTCTGTGTCAAACCCGGAGACACAATAACATGTATTACATCTGGCACTTATATCAGCCTGTGGATTGGCAAAAGAAGGGTACAACTGCAAAGAACACTCGTTGACGGCTTTAACACATATATATCATACGACCCTATCAAAGAGGAAGACCATCAGATAAAAGCCTTATGTTTAGCAACCTATGACAACAACGCGGTTTTTAATACGTCTGCATTCGTTTACGTTTACAGTTAGTAGCTATACCAACAGCAATTGAATGATCTTTCACATAATTATTAAACTATATACATGTAACTCTCTTATGACATGAGGAATTTAAAATTACAAAACATGTGAAACTGTTGGCACAGCCATTGCGGTTGAAAGAGATGTTTTCATTTATAACATTGATTATGAATTCGTGCACATTCCGATTCTTAAACTAAAATAACAATTTGCGTCTAAATAGTCGTTCGCTACACATGCATTTAAACTATATTTTGTCATACGTTTTTCCAGCGTTTGTAATTAACACAGATACATATAACATTAATCTATTCATTTAGTATGGTAAATTAAACAAACATTTAAACATCAAAGATAGTATTCTCATTTACAGTACCACCGAAAGACTTCACGCTGTTTGTACCAGTATTACTGGAAGACAGCCAAGTGAACATAACTTGTATCGCTCAAAGAGGAAGACCACCACCGATGCTAGAAATGTACTTGGATGGCGAGAACATCACTGGCGTGTCTCAGCATGACGTGTTTGAGGAGAACACTAGAACATACACAAGTGTAGCCACCTTGGAAGGGGCGAACAGAACGTGGGACAATAAGAACATTACTTGCAGGTTGTTAGTCAGAAATTTAGACGGTAAATACGTATTTGAGGAATCGACGAGCGCAACAGTGAATTATAAATGTAACTATGTATTTTATTATTGATATGTTGTCCTTCGTTTCATTTCCGATTTTTATATTGTTTATTGATTTTGTTCTCTTAAATTGTGTCTCGAATAGAAATATGGTAGGCTAGATTTGGGTCTCAAATTCAGAGAACTCAAGCACATCCTTTATAATAGACAAACGTCGTTAACATAAATATAAAGATAAAAATGTTATCGTTAAATCAGGAATGATGATCAAATGATTTGTAAACGAGCTCTTGGGCCCCATATTGTTCGGTCCGACCCTGGATGTTGACATGATCCAAGAAATTAATATCTCTACCGAGCAAAATAACAATATGCTGACTCATGTTGTCTGAAATAGCAACCTATATGCACATTGTTTTTGTTATATTAACGGAAAATGGAAACTTAAAAAAAATATCAACACGAGTGCTTAATTATTTTAAATAGCATATTATACAATATGTCATAATGCAAAAGAGTATTCTTATTATATGGATAACAGTTTGTCTTATTTCGAGACTTTGGAAAAAAGTTTATTTCATTTTATGAAATTATAGATTGCACAACATCTATACGACTTAAAATCAATTCATTATCTTTCTGATCCAACACTTTAAATGTTAGGTACATGTCGTTATGATAGTATGATGCATAGATGTTACATTAATTAAAAATTATACAAACTGATTGCCTGAAATCGGCATGTCGTTTATTGCAGACCGACCGGCAATTCGAAGCGTGTATGTGAACCAGACATGTGGAAACTCTGAGGATGTTTGCTTAACGTGTTTCGTAAGAGGCAATCCACTTGCCAACATCTCTCTAAGAAGACCTGGGCAAAACATTGCAATCATTGAGTGTCTGAACACCACTGAGTGTAACGTAAAAATATCAAAGTCTGCTATCAAATCGTCAGAATATGAATGCACGGCTTCAAACTTGATTGGAACGGCACGACAGACAATCATCATTCATGAAGATTTAAAAGGTAGATCACAATGCAAACGTCTTGTGTAGAGCCCGTATTTTCATCTCATTACCTGTTAACATATTGGCCAATACTAAGTCTATTACATAATAAATATATATTTAAACGTTATATGCCATATAGAAACTTGTCGATTCAGTCGTTCTTTTTAAAGCAAGTTTGAATAATTTGACCTATCGCATTCGAAAATATTTCTGAAAATAAAACATTGCATCTAAATTGTGGAATAATATTGCGTACTTCTTATTTACATGCAATCCACTCGGGTTGGCAGGAAAAGACACACACAATACCACAGAGGTTTCGAATCTGCTAAAATCCGTTATGATCGGAGTGGGAGTTTCTGTGATGGTCGTATTTACAGTAATAATTATGCTCGTCATCAGGGGTAAATAGTTTCTATGCGTAAATTAAATACGTTCAAAGCACTTTCAGCGTTACAACATAATTTTGTTAACATCTACATGAACGCATTTTTAAAAATTAATTCATGCTTTCATGTTACCTTACTGACACTTCCCCACTTACACATTTGCCTATTCGAAGACTGATCCTACCTTATTGTAATCAATAATAGACATTTAATCAATTAAATCATTGTTAAAAAATGTAAGGTATATTTTCAAACAAAACCATATGATTTTAAACAATGCATTAAAGTTACACGGAAATTTTTTCCGGAAGGAGTATTTTTTAGACGTTAGATGTCTCCTATACAACAATAACTGGACTGCTTGTTTTAGTGTCTTTTCCGTGTTATCTATTACAATAATGCTATTTTAATATACCGACAACAAAGAATTAGACGGAAAGATAGTGATAATTGAATGTTAACCATCGAATTGTTTATCATAATAGTATAAACTTAAAAGCACGATATAGTGGAGGCGTATATAAATGTTAACTGCCATACTGTACAAAGTTTAGTTTTATGTATAAAGTTAGCAATGCGTGTCCTATAAGTACCTTTACTTTGTGTCTATACCCATAAAACGTGTATGTATATTGGAGTCTGCCTGTTTATCGATCTGTCAGCATAAATGAGAGATCAGCAAGACGCAATTTCCTAAAAAAACATTATGTTTATTTATGAGGTATAAGCCTTAAACTAAATTGCAATGCTTATAAAACCCGGTACGAGGGTTTGTGACATCGATCTAGTAAACATTAAATGTACATGTATCGATTTTGCACAATATTACGTTTAACAACGTATCGACATTATGTTTCAGAATTTAGAAGACGCAAAGAAGGTATTCCGAAATTGATTCCGTAAGTCACTGACCATCTTTTCATTCCACAAAACAAAAATATAAATGTGCAAGGTGAACTGTTCGCTACATAATATTTTGTAAAGCTCATTCTTAAGTTCATCTTCTGCTGATGCAATGGTGAATATTACTTTTAATACTGGATATAAGAAACAATTACAAACTGCATGTATTATGATAATCAACGCATGCTGTTCTTTTACGATCTAAATGTGTTTAAATTCTAATACGGAACCACGTTGATCATTATAAATTCTAATAATAAACAAATGAATGATAGACTGGCATTCTAAATATTGTTGAGTTTTTTTTATATAATGTTTTGTTCGAAACCCCCACTTTCATTTTTTGTAATAATACAATTCAATGCATTTGAAAACAATCGAACTCACTCAAAAATCAACAGTGTCTATATATTTTATTACTTAACGTCGATTTCTATTGATCAGATAGAAGCAGTGCTGAAAAAACTGACGGAAATAAGTTCAAACCATTTATTTTATTTTAACCGTTGAATAAATGTGCATTTACAGTTATTTTTTAGAAAACAATCAATTGTAGAAACAATAATTTATAATTGTCTTGAATTTTGTGTTATAAATTGGTTTCATTGATTAATTAACAGCGTAGGTTATTGCAAAAAAAAAGCATCGAAGTTTTCAGAATATATGCATAAGGCCTAGATTTTATGAATTTCAGTTTAGATTATTTTGACTGTAGTTGCGACAAAATTAAACATACATGCAAAGATGTACGTATTGTAATATGTGTAAATAAAATGTAAAATTAAACCTCATAAAAATTGCAAATATTGATCCGAATGAACGTCGGGAGCATGCATCTGTAGAAACATCTCGTGTTACGTTAAAAGTTACATCAAATACCGTTTTTTCGAATCGCCTTAACAACTTAAATCTATATTCTACGTCACACTAATGGTAAATTAACGTACTTCAAAATAAAAGCATTTCTATTGGTTAAGATATATGTTGAGTTTTATGTTTAATGGTGTGTTGTATGAATAGTAATGTAGTGTATGTTAACTGATCGCTTTCTTCAAATAAAAGCTTATGGATGGAAACGCAACTTTCTGTCATGATAATGTTGTTGTAATGTTTTAGTCCAGCATATGGGTATTGTATTGGTCTGTCTATTTATTCGCAACTCACGTCTAATGACGGCCCATGAAACAATACAGTGCAGAAAGAATTGCGCTAACAATCACAATTGGCAAGCCGACCATTCTTAATTTTTCCATCATTCATTAAAAACAACTAATTTCTCGATCATCTGTCAGATGAATATAAATTTTAAATATGTATTTTCTGAATTATTTGTTTTCTTTTTTAAATGTAAAAATAAAAATACAAAGATAGGCTGTGCACAAGCTGTAACCCATGCTCTTACATTCGCGATGCTGAACATGTAAATTATAACAGATTTTATAGTATTGTTAAGGTATACAGTAAGACAATTTAAAAAAGCTCTACTCGTGAACTTAACCTCACAAACCTGTTATAGTATGTCTGTCTTAATATGGTCATGTATAGAATTTTTACAAAAGAAAATTTACTCTGTAGTTCGGATTTTATGGTGTAGCTTCTTTAAGCATATGTTTTCATACATATCCATTTTAGTGTCTACTCGTTGTTTATTATGCACACTATTGATAACAATAATACTGTTCCAGTAAGTACTGAACAAGCTGCTGATTACAAAGAAACATGTTTCGATAAAACAAATTTACTCTGTTTAGAATGAGCACACAGGTAGAAGACACACCACTTCAACAATTTGGACACGGACACCCAGGTACATTTTGTTCAAGTTTCTCTGAAGATGTGCTTAAATGCAACATCTTTATGTTTTAACATGATTATTATTTGGCATTCTTTTTGCTTAAGTTATGTTATCCAATATAAGCAATAAACCATGTTCTTATTTAGTGATTGGTTCATAATGGTACAAGTCAACACAATTACAGTAAAGTAGACTTAACTATTGCAGAGAATTCGTCTGAACAAGAAGAAGTAACTGCAACAATTGAACATCACTATGACGAAATCAAGGACGAACTTGGAGCTACACAGGCTTTAAATCAGCTAACAATTGTAAATGAACAGGTATAATGAATTCAAACAATATGTTCACGTGCTAATAAATACATGAACTTATATTCGATGACTAACGATGCATTCATTTTAGACTTCCTAAATTTAAGAATAAAGCATTGTTGAGTAAACTGCACATAGTACCAACAGTTTAGTGTACTTTAAGTTAAACTAGAACATTGTAACGAAAAAGAATACACTGACATTTGGAAATTAACTCTTCCAATGTACAGTGTATATCCTTATTTAATTTTTATCAAATCATGTTATAGATTGCACACGCCAACATCCATTTCTCTGCAACGATTGAACACAACTATGAAGATATCGAGGACGAACTTGGAGCCACACAGGTTTTATGTCATCAAAGAATTGTAAATCAACAGGTATAATGAATTATACAATATAATGATCACTTATTGAATCATGTACTTATATAAGTTGATTAAGAGCAGGGCAATTCCCTTTTTGAGCCCATGAGCTTAACAAGTTTACATAGAATGCATTCACCGGAGCTCATTAATTCGTGATTATTTGTTTGAATCCGACTAATTACTTGCGACGTGAAGCAGAAATTGTGCACATCTTCATAAGAAGGCTGGTATTTCGGGATAGTGCTGTAATTTTAGAATTGTTTGTCATTGATTTTATTTACATTTTAATATTAATGTTGGGTTTCACCTATTAGTACAAAAATTTCAGACCTTGGTCGTATAAACGGTCGCGATTATCTCTCTTAAATTACCTAACCACACCCCACCAGAGGTATATGATTATCTCAAGAGATCTAAAAAAATACACTTGCAAAACGAAAAAAAAAACGAAATGCTTTTCGCTTACAATGTCGATGAACTTAATATTAAAAAATATGACATTTTATAAGTTAAGCTTTTTTTTACCGAAATGTAGTTGTTTCTGATTTTTGTTTAATGTTATTGTATCTGAGACAGTTACAGTGATGGTGATCTAGTCTGCATACGATCAGTAAGTAGGTTAATTGTAAAATAAACTGAAATCTATTCTTTTTAATTGCTGTGTAATTTGAAGTGTGACGTTATGAAGTTATGTTTTTTTTTTTTTTTTTTTTTTAAATAAGAAAACTTTATTTACCTCGTCAATAGGTATGTGTAGGTCGAGGCCATCCTACTCCATACCTTACAAAAATTATGTGTTAGTAGCAATTAAATACAGCCTGTGTTAGTATACAACTAAATGATTTGCACGTTTATAAACAGCGGATGCAAGTTTATATTTAGCAATGTACAATGTATGCATGTATACATAGATACATAGTAGATGACAAACTTTGTGAAAGCACAGAAAATACAAGTAGCAACTATGCTTTCTTTATAACACAGGGATCTTCATACTTAATATGGAGATTTGTACTACACATATCATTGTTTTCTTTTGTAAAAGGTAAAGAAAGTGTAGATTTGAACAAACAAAATATGTGAATACAGAACCACAGTGTATAGTTGAAATCATTCATTTCAGTGCACATCAATGTAAAGCAAGTACATTTCAAGTTATGGGTTCATTGATTAATAATCTTACAACTGACCAATTTGGAAATTCCGATCCTTGGCAAATGGTGTGCTTTTGAATTTCCCATGCTAGTTGAAAACTATTTTTTAGCCCTGGTACTGTTGGGATTTTACTATGTTTTTTACAGATAAAAACATACCTTTTCATTTCAAGAAATAAAATATTAATGGGGGTCATTTTTTCAGAACAAATCCCAAGTAGAACATCTTGGCAAGAGATGTTGGGAAAATTGATGTTGTTTAGATTCATTGAATATTTTATATAGTTGATAATGGGTTGAATGTGTTCACATTCCCAGAAAAGATGAGTTAAGGTTTCCTCATGTTTTTTACAAAAAGAACATAGATTGTCGTTAACAATTTTCATTTTATATAACAGAGATTTTGTACCCAAGATTCTGTGTACAATTCTAGTTTGAAGCCATTGTATATATGTATCTCTGGAGTTTTCAAAAACAAAGTTATGTACAAACTTCCAGTCAATGTTATTAAATATTTCATTCCACTTATTTTGACATGTAGGTTTTTCTTTATTAAATGTATATGTGCTATATATTGATTTATTTGGTTTTGCTTTAAAAACAATAACATTCAGATAGGAAGAGAAAACTCTCCAGTGGTGTTTGACTTGTTAACAGTAGCAAAACTTGATTTTTTAATAAAATCTGATACAGTTCTTTTAACTCCTTCATAGAATAAAAAATTTAGCACTTTTCCAGTGTAATTCTCAATATCATTTTTGGTCTTAAACCCTCCAGAGGTACATAATATGTCTCTAACAAGTCTAATTCCTCTTTCATACATGTTCTTATCATAAATGCAATTCATACCAATTTTAAAGTTGTCATTGTAAAATAATGGCATATTTAATACATCATCAAATGTACAAATCTTAAATTTGTAAACATATATGCTATAGTAATTAAGAACATCTTTCCAAAATGTGTTAGTTAATCTTTGAATAATATTTTGCACATATGCATTACCCATATTTAACATTTTTTAACATTAAACAGTGAATAGACTAATACAAAGCATTTACCTGTACATAGTGCAAGTTTCTTTATCCATGTTAGCTTCATACTTTTTTCAAATGAGTATATATCTATCATATTCAGCCCTCCCTCTTCATAAGGTTTGATAAGAATATTGTGTTTGATTTTTAAAGGACCATCCCATATGAAGTTGTAAAAACAATTATGTATTTGATTTAATATATGTACTCCTGGACTCGGAAGAGCAATAAATAAATGAGTGAAAAGGGGGAGTAACATGGATTTAACTACAGTAATCTTTCCTAAAGTTGAGATATTTCTCCTTTTCCAAAAATTTATGATATTTTGTAACATTGTCAATTTGCTAGAATAATTATAATCAATCATTTTCTCTAGGTTGACATCAAATATGATACCTAGTACTTTGAAATTGGTTGAACCCCATATACGTTTGTATTTAGTTTTTATTGAGTGTGTACTATATTTCTTGGAGCCTATCCATATGAGTTTTGTTTTGTCATAGTTAATTTTTAGTCCAGATTCCAGGGCAAAGGTATGCAATAGGTCAAGTGCTGTGTTAAGAGAACTTTCAGAACCGTCTAATAAAAGTGATGTGTCGTCTGCAAATTGGGAAATTTTGTATTCAATGTTTTCAGTAGTTATTCCTTTAATTTGTTTTGAGTTTCTTATTTTGATTGCCAATGTTTCTGCACATAGTATAAAAATGTAAGAACTGATCGGATCGCCTTGACGGCAGCCTTTTTCAATTTTGAATGATTCAGACAGGAATCCATTGATTTGAATGGCTGACATAGTGTTGTATAAAAAAAGAGAGATCCATTTTCTGAACATTGGACCAAAGTTAAAATAAATTAGAGTTTTTTCAATGAAATTGAATGCCAATGAGTCGAACGCCTTTTCAAAGTCTAACGTTAATAAGAGTCCTGGGATTTTGTTATCTTCTGTATATTTTAGGATATCATACAATAGTCTAGTATTTTCACCTATATATCTTCCTTTTATAAATCCAGTCTGATCTTTGGAAATTAATTTGTCAAGAACTGTTTTAAGTCTGTTTGCAATTGTGCCTGAAGCTATTTTGTAAACAACATTTAAGAGAGTTAATGGTCTAAGATTGTTAAAGGTTGTTCTTGGCTTATTTTATTTTGGTATACAGGTGATAATACCTTGTTTTTGAGTGATTGACATAGTTCCAGAAATAAAAGCATAATTAAGACTCCTTAAAATGAAATACTTAAGATCTTTCCAGAAAACTTAAAAAAATTCTGTTGTGAAGCCATCTGAACCTGGACTTTTAAAATGTTTCATATTTTTCAAGGTAGTTGAGATTTCTTCC
Source organism: Dreissena polymorpha (assembly GCF_020536995.1). Lineage (NCBI taxonomy): Eukaryota > Metazoa > Mollusca > Bivalvia > Myida > Dreissenidae > Dreissena > Dreissena polymorpha. Next base: position 28,967,784 of record NC_068357.1, read on the forward strand.
ATTGTCAATATGCCTTCTAATGCTTGAGCTTCATCGTTATTCAATTTTGCACCGTGTATCAATTAAGTTCATCAAATATAGCGTTATCACTTTCTTTTGTTTCACCTTTGGAGTATAAAGTCTTGTAATATGAGGCAGCTTCTGCTAAAATTTCATTTTGATCAATTATATTGTTGCCATTATTGTTTATAATATAAGGTATTGTTTTGCTAGATGAGTGTTGTTTTTCCAAATTGCAAAAGTATTTCGTGGGTTTTTCGCCTTCATCAATCCATTTTGCTTTGGATCTTATGAATGATCCTTTCATTTTAATATCACGGATATCAGATAGTTCCTGCTGTAACAAATGAAGTTCTTCAATATTATTTTCAGTAATATTTTTTTCTAGAATTTCAATTTTTTTTATAATAAAATCTTCCCTGTCTTTCCTCTGTTTAGATCTGTATGATGAAAATGAGATAGTTTTGCCCCTGATTTCCATTAACAAGGTTTCTAAAAAAAAGCTGGTCATTTATGGTAAACTGAATCTCACAATCATCAATCGTGTTCAAAGAGTCAATGTTATATACAGGCAGGCAATATTGTTTTTTTATTTCTCCAATTTTTATTTTCATACAATCGAGATATTCTTGATCATGTAACAGAGAGTTATTGAATTTCCAGAGTCCTTTACCATGGGTTGTTTCGCAGATTTTTAATTCTAATGTTATAGCTGAATGGTCAGATTTGTAGCTTGATTGTATATCATATTTTCTAATATTTTGAACAAGATTACTAGTGACAAGGAAGAAATCCAGCCTACCTTGTTGAAGAGTGTTTGGTTTTCGCCAAGTGTATTGATTAATAGTGCCATTCATTAGTGTAAAGCTATCTATCAAGTTTCTATCATGCATTGCAGAAGATAATAATTCTCTTGACTTTTTATTATTGTTAAGATTTTTGTAATGGACATAATCTAATTTAGAATCCAATACAAGTTTAAAATCTCCACAGATAATATAGGTATCATTTCCTAAGTTGTCTATGTCAGAAAGTAATTCACTGTAGAAATTTGGTTGATCAGTGTTAGGTCCATACAAGGTACATAGCGTGAACCTTTTTGTATCAAATGTTATATCTAAAATTAACAAGTTCCCAGACTGGTCTTTTTTAATGGCATGAATAGTTACTGGTATATTCTTTTGAAATAATATGCAGACACCTCTTGAGTTTGAATTACCATGGTTAAAATAACATTCACCATCCCACTGAGAATAAATTTGCTTTTCTAAAGATGGAGTGAAGTGGCAATCTTGTAGACAATAGATATGTGCTTTGAATTTTGTTTTTAAAAAATTAAATACATCATTTCGTTTTTTACAATCATTTAATCCACGACAGTTGTAAGAGAGTATTTTTAGATCAGTCATCAGTAAATAAACTCATGTTATCCCTTTGATTTATTACCAGTATACAAAAATGAACCCAATAATAAATAATCATGAAATAATGACATGTAATATTTTCATAATTGTTATGCACATGTATAGACAAAAATAATTTGTTCATTACACTTGTGGTCTGAATGGTATTTGTATAAAACGAGAAACACATGAGCAAAGTACAACACTGTTTTTTGCAAAAATAGAACTCAGTTTTTAAATATGTATGGTGCATATTAAATTGTAAGGAATAATAACATTTACAGTCAGCATTAAATTGCTGTTTGTCATTGTAACAGCACAACAGTTCTGGAGCACAATATTTATATTCAAATGTTTTGTGCTGTTTAATTACACTAATTATAAAAAAGGGGTAAAAATACATCTAATACATAACATAGACCTATATGTCTCTGTACATAACTATTACTATTTATACTGAATTCTAGGTCAATAATGATGCATAGTTGTAAACATCAATGTATGTCAATTTTAGGAAAGGCCCTCTTCTAAATATAGAATGTGATTACAGTTTGCAGGTTACAAGTGCGGTTATTGGAAAATCCATGTTCTAAAAATAGCTTGTGATATCTGTTTAGAGAACAAATGATGCAGAAAATAGAGAGTGGTTTATGGGCACTCAGGCACATCAAACAAATACATTTTTCAACTACCTGTTAAATTATTCGTAACTGAGGACCACGTAATTTTTCTTTACCAGATTAATAAATGACTCTATTAATGTAGTTGATAACATATCCATACTTATGTTAGCAATTCCATTGTATAGATCAACTTATATAGAAATGCTCATTTTCAGTCATACCTTGACCGTCATCATTAACCATACCCCTCTGAGTGCCCCTTTGTCTATGTAAGCTAATATAAATAATTCATAAGTGTGAGCAGCAAAAAATGTAGTGTGTTATTGTTTATGTTTTTATCATGTTACATATAATCGATAACTACTTAATGATATCAGATGTTACTCTTTCGTAAGACAAAAATTGAAATGAAAGAAAAGCAATACACAAAAAAGAACAACACGAAATGCAAAGTCAAAGGCGACTGTTTGTAAGAAGTACATCTTTAAGAGTTTGCAATTTATGAATTGTTGCAGGTCTACTGTACACAACAAGATATTTAAGAAAAAAAGAAAAGAAATAAAGACAAAAAACAACAACAAGAAATTTAGAGAAAGCAATACAGAGAAAATCATCGTGTTTAATATGAATACAGCAGGCGTTGTTACCTGTATCATCATAGTTATATTAGTAGTAGTAGAAGTAATTATTAATATATATGTAATAGTGTTTCATTTCGGAGAAAAAAAAAACAGCAACAAAAAAAAATTCTAGGAGTTTAGCGTCTGTACTTAATTGGCGAACATATATTTATATTTCAAGATTTAGATACATGTATTTTTCAATTTCTAAATATACATGATTTATTAAGTTTACTTTACATCTAGGTAGATAGCGTACGATATAGCAGCATGGTGTTAAAATTGACTTTCTTACTGTTTATAAATAGTGCTGTTATTTCCGCCCTGTCATATATGTCTATGGTAGTTTACTTCCGGCTATTCGTTCGGTGGTCACTAATAACGTTATTGATATCGTCATAAATGTCAAATTTGATGCGCTCTTGGTTTTTAGTTAGAGCAAAGACAGAGCCATTGAAGAACCAGGTGGTCTCGATGGATGGGTGAAGGGACAGTCTGTTCATCAGCGCACTGTTTAGAGCCGTCACGTCATCAACAAGCCTGTGCCCAGCAGCCTTCAGTTCCTTTCTCTTGCGCATGATTAATGTTTTGTCATTGTTGGATTTCAACTTAAGTATTACTGGCCTTATGTTTCCTTTCTTGTTTGGGATTCTATGAATCGCTAGTAGTTGTTCAGTCTGAATCTGGATTCCTTTGTCTTGTAGTATATTAAGAACCTTTGTTGTTAGTTGTGGGATTGTCTCTTGATGATCTTCTTGGACATCTAGTATTTTCACGTTGTTCTTGCGCGAGTATTGCTCATTGTAGTTAGAGCGTTTTATTGCCTCGCTGCACCTTTGAGAGTTTTCATTGACTTGTGATGACATGTTACAATTGTTTGTTTACATTCAGCTCTAAGAGATGTTATTGTTTCTTTCAGTGATTCGTTTTCGAATTCCAAGTTTTTCATATGTTCTGTTAGATCTTTTGTTTTTTCTTCAACTTGTTTGTTTACACATTGCTGCAGTTGTAATTTCAACTCTTTTGCCAATTCATTTTTCATTTGCTTTATATGTTCCTCGTTACGCCTTTCTACTTCAGTGATAATTGATGTAATTGTGTTTGTGATAAGAGTTTCTATTTCTTCTCTTTTTAAGATCGACTTCATTTGATTGGTTATAAATGCTAACGACTTTTCCATGGATTCAAGTTGTTGTTTGATAGATCCCTCGTTGGCACTGTCGTTGCTGACCTCAGAGTTTGTACGTTTCGGTCTATCTTCGCCTTTTGCCGCCATTTTGCCGGCTGGTTGGTATTTAGAGTGTTTTAACCCTTTTGATGAGCTTTTTTCACTTTTTTCACTCATGTCAATTTTTGCTCTGGAGAAGCAGCTTTAAAATTGTTGTGTTTGTATAAGTGCCTTGTCAAGCTATTTTAGTACTTGGACAATTTAAAGTATAATCCAATAACAGTTGTCTTTGTTGTGTGGACAGCAATATTATCCGGTAATCCGGTAATTGTCACTCTCTCTGTATTTTAATTCCTTTGCACTACCTTGCACAGTTTATAAATAGGTTTTTATATTCCAGTATCTGTAGAAAAATATATTTCCATGATGATTTTTCACAAATGCATTTTTGTTATTTCAGTTGTCAAGTCAACTCTTTTAAGATATTACTCCTCTTCAAATTGATACTAAAATTCCATTTTATTTCACTATTGACACTGAGTAATTTGCAAAAAACTAGCCAGCTAAAAACTGTGACACATTGCTCAAATGTTGACCTTGAAGTTATGTTGTTTTTACACCAAAATGTTCTTTAAATACATTGTTTCTAAGTGTAAGGTTTGGTCGCTTTTACACCAGCTTTTACATCCCAATAATACTTTTTGCATCTAACATTTTAAAGTGGTGACCGCATTGTTATTGATTGGTGCTTGTTTTTGTTATGCATTTTGAACTGTGTCTAGCTTTCGTCAATTTATCACTTGCTTCACATTAGAAGTGATAACAGAATGCCCTGTTGCTGATTCATTTGGAGTTGTACTTTGTTTATATTTGAACAAATCATCACAGCAGAATCAAGTCCGTCATCCACCATATTACTTTTGACACAATGCTTGTTGGAATACTGCCGGAGTAAACCCAACAAGTTCACTCGCTAGTGCAATTGTATTTGATAATGAGCAAAGATCTGATAGTGATCCAGGCTGCAAGTATGCGGCACAAATATATTGTTTTACAACATCGCAGCAGAAACATTTGGTAAATACAATAAACTAGTATAGATTAATAATGAGTGTTAGTGCCACAACATTTAATAACGGTTTTATAAAGTTTTAAAGTTATTAATTGAAATTATCTTAATTTAAATACAGTGTATACTATTAATTCTAGGTGACACAAAATGTGCGACCCTGCCTGGACCTAATGTGTATACGTAACCTGGAAGGCGCTGTTCGTTTTGAAAGCTCAGGAGAACCCTTTGAACTAAAACCAATCACTTCGTTAGCCAATCTGGCGGCTTATGAAGTTCTGAAGAGATCTGATAGTGATCCAGGTCACAAATATACGAGTCTGAAGCCTCGTTGTACATCATCGCTTGAGGAAAATTATGTTAATATAATATAGTGTATATCACGATTGCGTGCGCGCACGTTATTGAGCATGAAGGCGTATGCGAACGAGCATGTGTTTATATTTTCGAGCGTGCTTGCAAGTTCATTTTTGTGCGTGCGTGCGAGGGAGTGGGCACATGATAATTTCTTTATTACAAAACAAAGCATTTGAATAACTTAAAATGTGAACACAATAATTTGCCAGTGAATGCTATCATTTTGTTTTAATCTGTTCTTAATTAAGTATTCTAAATAAAGAACGCATATTATAGAAACAATTTTACATTTTCGTAGCAACGCCGGGTAAAATTTCTCAAGTCCAGTACTCTATTTATCCATGACTAAAAAGGAAATTAACATTACAAATATACACTTGAAAACAATAACCGATTGTTAGTAAATTACATGTTCCGATATTGCTCTCAATAAAAGATAAACAAAAATAACCTATCTTCTGAATTACACTATCGAACTTTCAAACTTGATAATCGCCATATCATTGAAAAAACCTTTGACCTTTGATAACTATCAAAAATGTAGAAATATTTCAAAGATCATTTTAGGAAGAACATAGCTAGTATAATTGTTGTGTTGTTTTTCCGTTTTTGCAATATATCCACCTCCTACATATGGGCTTTAAACAACAATTTTGATAAAACATTGTAATAATGACTGACTGATCTCGCGAATCATTTTTCGAAGTCAAATCCAAGATAAATATATTTAAACATGAGCTTTAATTGGGAAATGTTTAATTAAGCAAATTTATTGAATTAATTAAAATAGACTTCAACTAATTTAAAATTAATCCCAGGCGGTGATCCCAGTTTTAACGTTTTGATGTTTAGTTTTGTGTTGTAATTGGTCGTTGTATATAATAATGTATCTGGAGTTTCATTAGTATACATGTATTTTGAAGCATTATCAACGGTTTAAATTGCGATAAATGATAAGATTATATATTTTTTACGCCTTTTTTTACATTTTATATGGTGTCCAATGTCTTATTTTTCATAAGTATTTTAATATTATTTGATTAATTTTTAAAGCATGGGGCTTGTATTTGATTAAATTTTCCTGGTAAGGCAAGAAATTTTTAATACATCTTTAATGTGCTTTTTGTGACACTTTTGGCAGGAGAAAGATTTAAAAATAAGATTTTTTAATGTGGCATACGGAAAAAAGGTTTTATTTTTAATAAAGAAATCATCACTAATCATCAGCTATTTCATTCAATCATAAGGGAATAAACAATTGTACATTAGCAAAATAATCCATGCGTGCTTAAAAAAAAACGGGAGTTACTCTGAATATGTTACTATCTATGTTGCCTTACTAATCGACCAATCCCTGAAACTGTATTGTTTATAACAACGACTTTCAAGCTACATACATGTATTGTTCTTTTGTAAATTTCGTTAACATAATACTTAATTTCCGGCATTGTTCTGTGTTTAGGATGGTTACATTAAAGAAAAACATCTTACAATATTGAATTGTTAAATTGTTAGCCTGAAATGCAATAGAGCACGTATTTGATACCGTTATATCAACTGGAGACCTAAAACAGAAATATTTTCATAATATTATACCAGTCTACTGTGATTGTAACGATCATTTATTGTTCATTATTTTATGTTTATCAAGCATTTAAGTCCGTTTAGGCACGTTTTGTATTGTATTTTATGCTTCGCCAAATGTTAAATACATGTTCACCGGGACACTTTAACTTGAATATCTCGAAAGCTGCGAGTAGAAGGGGTTCACGCTGATGTCTGAACCATGAAAGGAGCGGTTGGTTAAGGGACGTGAATTTCACTATGAGAGAAATAAAGAAGCTGTTATCAGCATGTAATTAGTGTGTCGAATGTTTTTGTTGTTTGTGAAATGCAACACTTTCCTCATGCAATGGGCATTCCGAACTCCGAAATTTGAGCCAACGTATATAAAACATTTTAAATCGCAAAACATCTGCACACATTAATTGTATTCTATTGATATAAATATCATTTTTTTTTGTGATTTTAGTATGTATTTACCCTTACAACCTGACCGACCTTGCTGATTGCGGGAATTAAGGGTGAAATATATTTTGAAGGGCGGCTGCCCATACCAAATAATATTGTTTGCTCTGAGCAAGAGGTGTTATTGTACAAAATGTCTGTTTTAAAGTATTTTAACGAAACGTGTGTAAACTATTTATTTACAGCATATGTTTCTTTAATTTTTGTAATATATTGAGACAGGTTGCGTTTAGTAGTGTCTACAAACATTGTCAGAGGCCGTTGTAGAAAACAACCTCTCTTGGCTTAAACGATCCTAGATCGGATGGCTCCATTCGCAGCAACATTGTAGCCAGGCCACTTAACATATCCGCTGCAATGATTTTAAAACGTACATGTTTTATTGTTATTACTTTAATTATGAAGAACAAACATATTTGTGCGTTCTATATTGTTTTCATTACTTATAAAGTGAAAATTAATTATCCGGAAGTCAGAAATTCGGATATAGATATATAACAAATTGTTTGCTTGTTCATGATGTAATATTTTCTACCTGAGGGTCGTATGGTATAATGACTCTTGCTATTCATCCGCCTGTCTTCCTGTCCGTCTGAAGTTAAATTATATTTTTCTACCAATTATTGTGTCATTGTGAGAATGTTAGTTCAATTTTCAACTTTACAGTGTTATTTTCCTAGATAATTCATACACGATACATTTAGAAATAAAATATTTAATTAATATCTGAACAGTCAGTTCCAACGGTAATTAGTATACATTTCTCAGGCTTTTAGATTCAAAGTTGATAAAATATGTTTATGTGTAAAGAGAAAATGTGCAAGACATCTTTGTCATGCCCTATCATCCACACGTTCTTGTCAGAGTTATATGTGGTACAACTTATCCAATTGTATTCAGACAATTTTAAAAGTTTGCATTTTGAACTTGTTCTACATTTCATAAGCTATTGATATGCAGCTTGAAAAATGCAACCACCATTCAGTATACACATGCTGGCATGCTTTCATTCCCAGTAAACCATTTGTCCCAGAATTGTGTATTCATTTCAATTGCAAAAGCATCACTTGTGCAAAGAGTAGTACAGAACTGCTGTTTTGTCTGTGACAAACCACTTGTTACATATGTTGTTTTCAATAGTGTACCATTTACCTTAACCAGTTTTTGATTCAAGCTTAGGGTCATTAGTCTGATCCCAAAACTGAAATGTGTATTGAACACAGTCAAAGAATCTCTCCATGCTAACATCATAACTATGATTTTAAACGCAAAACTATTACACAAAATGGAAACAAAAATGAACAAAAATGAAAATTTAACTAGTCCATTTAGTGTATATAAAATGCATCGATTAATTTAGGCATAATGTTTTATGTTTATGTATGTGTTTTTTTGGTTTAAAATAATTTTTGTTCATTGCGTGTTATTTAAATAAAGATTTGGTTTTGGCCCTTTTTGTGTGTATTTTCTTTGAATTTAAAGAATTTGTGATAGCATGTGAGTAACAAAGGTACGATGTCTTGCACTGCTATAATTTACAAGGCTTATTGTGGATTAAACACGTATCGGTATTTTAAGCTTTGATGGGACATGTATACTATGTTGACGATGTTATTTATCTTCTACGCACACTTTTCTAACTTGTGAGTGTGATTTTAACCAAGTAGTGAATCCATCATTTTTTACCAGAGAGAATAAGTTACTTTGTTTTGAAACTATTTACATCATTACTTGCAAAGCAAATTATCATGTATATGTATTCTATATGTGTATGTTTTATACACATTTCAAGTTAACCTCATGCCTTTTACGTCGATTTATTGATAACTAATATTACCCTTTGTTTCCGGCTAATATAAGGTAATATTTTTAAAATTTCAATGCATTAATGTTGTTATTGTAGTTTTTCAATGCGTTCATGGGTTTATTTTTTAAGGAGCATTCGTGTGATAATGTGCCCATACAAAGACAATGCATCTTTAGCTTGTCGTTCTTATATTACCAACAATTATTTCGTTTCAGCCTAATAACTGAGCTTACATTCTGAACGATTTCGATTTAGTTTGACGAGAAATTGATTCATTTGTAAAAAGTGTTTAGAAAAGACATGAATGTACACATGTACAAATGCTTATATTCTCTTGACTTCCCGTGGTAACAAAGGTGAGACCCTACAGTTAACATGTAGTTATTTAATTTAACGCGAGATGGGACTACACTTTGTAGCTTCAACTATAATTAACTTTAAGTAAGAACTGTCCCAAAACATTGTATTCAGATTATTTCGCAAACTGCATTTTATTGTATTTGATTTTACACAAAAGCTGTTATTTAATATACTGCCCTGCTAGAGAGGTCGTTTAAACAATTATGCTATTGCTTGGACTTCTTACAAAAACGAGTTATTGTTATGTCATCTGCGTATATCAAAAGAGAAATAAGTTTAAAAAAATGTATTTATATGCTATATATTTTCAGCTATGGAATAACAAATAAAGATAACTATTCTTCTATTTTTCCAATTACATCTTTTACATTTTTGTTGTAAATAGTAAAGATTATTTTTGAAAAAGGGACAAAGCTTGTAAGTTGCAAAGCATAAATTGTTTATTTGTAAAAGTAATTATTCTTTTGTAAAATGAACATTTTATTTACCAATAGCATACTCTAAAATGTCAGGATTAAATATTTTAATTAAAAAAAAACACACAATACATATAATCATCCATTTGAAAGTGCAACGTATATAAAATTATGGTAGATTTTTATTTAATTATTTTATTTTTACCTAAAAATTAGATTTACAATAAAAACAGCAATTCTTTTATTGAAAAAGTCAAAGCCCACACATAATGAGTTTTATATTTACAATACTGTTTGCTCCTTGCTTTAGAATTAAGTAATTTGCCGTATTTAGTGTGCTGTTTGTTTCGTGTTGTATTTGCTTTGTTTAATAAGTTCAAAAGCATCATTCAACGCATGTTTGCCGTTCTGGACACCTTTAAAGGGACTTGTCAACCTATTTTGGACTGTTTTGAAGTTTGTCATTTAATGCGTTTTATTGATATATGTAAACATTTGAACTAAAGAGCTCCAGTATAAAAGAAGGAAAACATGCAAGTAAACGGCTAGCGCCGAAACCTCTCAGCCATTCATGTTGATATAGAATTTCAATTATTGTATACTTTATATAATCAATCCACGTATTGTAACCAAATATAACGATAAGAATAAACTCCCTAAACTATTATATCGATTCGCGTTTGTAACACTTTATAATTGTTTCGATTTCTAACGATGATTATTTATAAACAAAAATATACTTTCAGTATGAGTCTCCGTCACTGATGTACAGTGTTAAAATTGTATTGAATATGGGACAAAAGATAAAAAATCCTCAACTTTGAAGTGTACACAATTACATCTATTTTTTCAGTGAGTGAAATTAGTTTTAATCATACTAATTAAAAAAAGCATCAACCTGCAAAGAACGTACTAAGACTTGCACTGTCATCATGAAGACCAGAACAAAGTCAGCGTATGGATTTTGTAAAAGCCATAAATTAATTTTGCTTCCTTAAGTACACTAACGGAGTTTCAAGATCTTATACTCATATATTCAGGCTAAGTTGATAATGAAAATGAAACACAAGGAAACGAAAAACATACACAATTTCCTGGGGTTGCTCTCATAAGAACATATTAACACACGTTTAGTATCTTATACTTAATCTTTAAATAACAATTAAAACACATGTAAAAATAGGGTCATATGTTTCTAAACGTGATGTTTCACATGTGGTACACGAATTATTGTTTCAACAATTTTAAACAATGCGAATATAATCTTCCCCAATAACGATCTGTAATTAATTTATTATCATAAGTAATTGTTTGAATTTCAAAATCACATTCCTTTTTTCTATACGGCTAGTTCAATTATTTTATAAATACGTATGCCATTCAAGTACAAAAAGATGACGCTTTATGAATTATATATGTTTTACATATGTTGTTTGTGCGATAGTAAATCCAATGTGTATTGGAGGGACTTTGACTTTAGTGTTCATCACGTTGAACAATTCCTACGGAATCGACATACGTGGGAATTGATTGAAAACCAGATATAATGCTCGTGAACCAAATAGTGAACTTAAAATATTTGGGAACCCTCAGGTCGTCCAGATGGAGAAATATAATGTCAACATATATCCTGGCACAATGAATATGTATACGCGTCATACAACATACAAACACTCGAATACAGTAGCCCTTGAGTTACATTGAACTCCGAAAGCAAACAAATTTTTTCTTAATTAAATGCTTTTGATTTTCATGTTTAAATTAGTTCAAACACTAAATGTTACAAACTCTCGAAATTTTAATCGTTGATATTAAACTATTGAAAAGTGTGTAGAAATATTTGACAATATCAACATTTTAAGCTTAAAGTCTACCATGTGTAAATCATATAAACCTTACTATAAATGTATCGATTACCAGAGAGAAGGGCTAGGCCCATTAGTTTAGCACCATTTGATATTAAATAACATTACACTGAAATACATACAAGACTGTAAAACTCTCATTTCGCCTTATAATCTTCCAAACATGTTAAATAACATAACTCGCACATGCGAATTCATTAAATGTATGAATCATTTCCAGATTCTTTGTATTGCGTGGACCATACCTTTAACAGCGAATTTACAGACACCGCACAAGACACTCTAATAGCTATGTTTCCAAAACAGGTACTTTAAGGCAAACATAATTAATCAGTGTAACTTTTTTTTATAAATGGCAATCGCCTAAATTGCCATACAGTTTGACAAAATACATAAATTGAACTTGACGCTGAAAAAACGTAAACACTGGAACAACTGTCTTGAAGCGGTCATTGCCAAGTATTGTTGGTAAAAATCAAATTAAAAAAGACCTGAGCCTAGAACTGTACACGACGAAGAAGTAAATATATTGAATTACTTAACACGTGCATAATCAAAGGGCAATGTTAATTTCCGTTTTGAGCAGATGGTACTTAAGCATGAATTCTGTTTGTTTACGTGTTCTGTTATAAGTGTTTCAATAATACGAAAATAATCAGAACATGTTTGACTGAGACATTATTCAAATGTATGCACGTGTTATATAAAACATATCGTAACGATTGCATATAATCATTTAAGTATTATGTTTTGATTATGACATATGCTATTGTATCAAGCTATAGAACTATTTAAATACAAAATATTTAAATCATATACGGCACTACATGCGCGATTATGTGATAAAACGACAACTTAATACAATGCACATTTCTCAAATAAAGATATTATACTGTATTATTGGGATAACGTTTCCAGGATGCCTCTTGCACAAGCTCAACGAACACGATCAACCGATACAATACGGTCATTAAAAAATGCCATTATGTTAAACTTCTACTAAATTGATTATCTATACTGACGTTTTGATATGTGCATATAGCTCTAATAATACAGTATGAACATGTGTATTTTTATCTCTTATTTCTCTGTTTACCAGTTTTGACAGAAAGCATTATATTCCGTAATAGCAACATTCACTTTGCAGCTGTTGTATTTAAAATATTAGCAGTAATTCGGAGATTCTTATTTTCCTTGATGTTTGAGCACTTGACTATAGCCATCCATTTTCATGACATTGTATAGTAAGAGATGAGATATGCGTGTGGTTAACGGAAAATAAATGGCTACATCCAAGTGGTTTCAAGATGTTTCACCCAAGAACATTCACAAATACCTTCCTTAACATCCCATGTGCATGGCAATGTTATTAACGTTACACATAACGTTGTTAGTGTTCTAATACTTGCTTATACAAACGCCTTAAAACAGAAACCTAAATAATAGTACAATAATGTCAAGATTGCAATTTTAGGCAGCAGTTTTGTTTGGTTTAATTTATTGTTGACACGATCTGAATTTCACAATGACACCACTTAATCTCCTGTTTTGCATATCATCTAACATACAATATATTAAACTTAAAACACAATTGATTTATTTCTTCAGCGTGTAATTCGTTGGTACTTAATCGATACATTGTTAAAAGGTTAACTTTAAAACACATTAGGTCATATATAGAAAGAGATACAATACATTCATAAAAGTGTCAAATAAAGAATATGTTAATTCATGATATAGTTTAGCAATAATAATTGTTACATCTTATACACGATAATAACATGCTATTCAAATATCTTAATACCTGTAAAATATTTATTTACATTATTTTAATTAGCAAACTGTTTAAAATTTAATATATTTGGACATCATATACATTTTTTATACACTCATATAACCCGTTCAGGTGAACAATAAAAATGCCCCCACGAGAAAAAAACAACAACTTACACAACATAAAATAGAAACCAACAACAACATGAATGTAATTGTATTTACGTTCATCATTCAAGGAATTTAAATGCGGAAAATATTATATATTCTAATAAATCTAGGACGTAGACATAGTGTTTAACAGCTTGTGCGACGACATTGGCAAGTTTGTCATTGAAATCTGTACATATTGTCTGCGTTCAGGGAAAATGGGGCTTAATGCATGTCAAATAAGTGGTGTTCTGTGCACACTGATTAGCCTGTGCAGTGCGCACAAGCTAATCAAGGACGACACTTTCTGATTCTATGGTGTTTTCGTTAAAGATAGTCCATTAAGCCATGTTTTGCCAAAATGAAGATAAAATTATCTTTTTATTAATGATTTGAAAAAAAGGAAGATACAAGTGATAATAGCTTCAATTTGCCTCGCTTACAAGGCAAATAAACAAAATCAGTTTTAAATCAGAAAAACAACCAATGAGGGTTAAATTTTTACCTTATGGCATTTGTTAGTAAACATCTGAAAGTTTGTCATTAAATGCTTAATATTGATAAATGTAAACATTGGATCTTAAAAGCTCCATTAAAAAAAAACAAGAATCAAATTCAAGAAACAGAAAAAGTTACCCTCAACTTGGCTCAAACCACTGACCCCTGGAATATAAGTCTATCGTTTAGACCACTCGGCCATCTGTGCTCATAAAATGAGAGATGTATTTTATAGTTCATATAAGCAATCCTCGTAGTATGAATTGTGTTTGTCAGAAATACAATGCCCCCTACTGCGCCGCTTTGATTTAAATATTTTATTTTTATTTTATCCCTTTTAAAAAGGTTTCTGTGGTAAGAACTGTATAGCCTTTCTGCAATTGATACAGGAAACTACAAATTCAGGTTCCCTCGTTCTTAAGTGAAACATCGATCACAGCGAGTCCAGGATGGACCGGAATACTTCACCATTCTACTTAACTGGAATAAGTTGCATATGCTTAGGTAACCCCACTGTTGTTCAACGCCCTTGCAATATTGACTATTTAATTAGTATAAAAATGAATGCTTATTTCCGATCACGTGACCTTTTTCTGTAGAATTACGATTAATTAAAGAGCAAAACAACATGATACTTATAAGGGGGAGAAACGGTTGAACATCTTGCAAAAACAGAGCTTTTCATGTCTTAAAGCGATGATTAATTCCCGACGCGTCAGGTGGCAATATAATGTGTAGCGAGTGTTAATACTCATGTTTATTCAAAATGCGAGTTTAATCAAAAACATTTGAGCAGTTAGATGGCTTATTTTAAACGTTTGGACATGTGGAAAAACTTGTACTGTGTCATACTAATGATAAAAACCTTAAATAAATCAAAACATTTAATATAACTATCACTCAATAGCACATGCGTGCAATTATAGGATCGCATTTTTTTCCAAACTAATTTCAAATGTTATCACGACTTAAGACATAAGGGAAGATGACTTCCAAAACTGTCATCATCGACACACTGTCATACAAATGCGTTCATCACATTTAGCGTTACAGTAGGAACTATAAAACAGAAAACCAACCAGCAAAAGCATTTTTTTCTTTGGCACCAGTGTCTTTTACGTATTACGTAGTGATATAAGTGTGGTTTTCAGTGGTTAATTCACTCCAACCCATGTTCTCAGTGGGCACTTAGCTTTTTGCTTTAACTGTATTATGTTTTGACAAAGAAGTTTCTATAAGTTATATAATTGTTGAGTTCTCTCTCATTCGTGTATTCACTGGGCACGTAGTTACTTGTCAATTCTTGTATTATGTATTAGACTAGACATGTACATCCTTCATCGGGTTAATCTGCGGTGAGTTCTTTCACGCTCGTGTACTTTGTCTTCTTCAACCTCTTCTGCTTTGTTTCGAGATAGATGATGTCAATATCCGCGTAATCAAGTTCAGGTTGGCTATGGCCCGCAACCAGAACCTTAAAAATATCAAGAAATTCGTTTACCACAACATAGCGTTTATGCAAGTGCGGCAAAGAACTATTTTATTGTAGATTAATAAATGACAAGTGGACACTTTCATAAGTGTTCTTTGTAAAGGAAAACATCTATTTCAACCGCAGTGACTGTGGCAACAGTTTCACATATCGTGTTATTTTAATGTTTTGTGCGATTTTAATGTATATAGCTTATGGTAAACTTCATGCAATCGTTGTAGTTATAGCTACTTATGGTAGACGTAAATGAATGAAGAAGCGTTCAAAACCGCGTTGTTGTCATGAGTGGCTGAACATAAAACTATGATCTGATAATCTTCTTCCTTGATCTCTTACATTGAGATATACGTGTGCACGGATCTAGTAATCTAGTGGTTTCAGTATTTTACCAGATATTACACCAATACATTTTTTAGGAATGATACAGATTGTTTAAACATATGTACTCCTAATGAATCACATAGAATTTACCATGGTGGTCAAACCAGAATAACGTGTCGGTTTTTATGTGAAATGTGGTGATGTGTGTAGTCTTTTATTTATTCGTAAATCTTTGATTCCTTATTTGAAATCGCGGATAGTAACACAAATCTCTTGGGTTTTTGTTATCGTGACCTGTTTCTCCGATATGAACATTTTTATAATTATATTACGATGTCAATTAACATTTAAAACTAATGATTTATATCAATATCTGGAGAACATTTACCACAAAAATACTAAGCAACAGTTTATGGACATTTATTGCTAAATATTGCAACATTTGAATACATTCATGTTCAGGGAGTTTTTGTACACCGTGCTTATTTTAGTTTCGTTTAAACCTATTTATTGAGCTCGATTGCATCAAAAGCCTCAGGCTTATTGAAAAGCTCTCGAGTGCGTTTCCTGGGCCTTGAACCGGTACTTGGTGTCTTTAGGGGATATCTCAAGAACACTCCATTAGTTGGGTTCGAACACGTTACCTCCCCGATCGCTAGGTGGACACCATATCTATTACGCCACGGCGACCTTTTTCATTTTTTTTATTTTAATCTATGCAATAACGCCCTTTCAAGATTGCCAATTACCCATTTGAAACCTCATGACACTGATTTTTACGAAAAGGCGCTGCATGAAACTTCAAAAGCAAAAACAAAAATGACTATTAAGTTGGTTCCTCTTGTTCTATTGCTGTATTCTTACAAGTATGTTAACTGTTAATTATAAAAAGAAAAAAAATAGTCTATTAATTTGTACAGTGTTATGTGTGCGCACAGGAATGGCTTTTTTCCACTCAATGACATGTATATTTCCTGTTTCAAGAGACAGAGTTTTCTTAAGAACGCTATTTTTTAACTGTACTATTTGTTTTATACAATGCCATTTTTAACTTCCTGGTTGAATTTTACATCGTTAACACACGTTTGTTAAAGAGAAAGCAAATGTGGTTAACGATGTCGGCGTCGGCCGATTTGTAATATATTGAATTGGCAATTAGGAAAGCGATTTTAATGTCCTTAACTTAAGGCTGCATGATAATATGATTGATGATAAAACAAGTCTTTTCCTCTTATAATGAACAAACAAACTATGGCATGCATACAATGTTTGAGATGGCTTATATATGTTTTTATAATTTCACGATGTAAATACTTTTATTTTTAGTTATCAAATACAAGTGTTGTTTCTTTATCCTTGATTTAAAGGGAGATTATACGATTTTTATATTTGTTGAATTGTAATATATTGATAACAATTTGTTACAATAACAAAAAATAGGCAAGAAAAATTATACATTTCATAAAATGCAGCAAAGACAAATTAGCGCCTGAGCCTATTGGGACGAAGATATTTCGTATATATTTTCCAAAAATAACCGAAGCATTTGTCTTTTTCTAAGGCTCGGAGTTATTGTTCGTGTGTCGTATAAATAGATATCGTTGCAGGAAATTAAAATGATCCGTAAAACTAAATTTAGATTGACATCTTACATGCATGATATACATGCTGGCGAATTCGACTGTACAGACATTTTCGATTTCAGAATAAATTCAGGCTTACTTCGCATTTTTAGGCACATGTTCTTCTTAACTTTTATTTTAATTTATATTGAAATATATGTGTAATAAGTTAATAAGATGTTTACACATTTTATATAAACTCATAAATTTATGACATTATCGTATAATCTCCACTTAATAAAGGTTGCCCCGGAGCAAATATGTGCTGCACTGTGATGCTCTTTTAATTATGTCACTTGCCGTTATTCAGAGCAATCGGGCTATTAATAAGAAGTCACTAAGGCTGGAGCTTTATTGTACACTAAAAACACGAATCAATGTACCCCGATGTATGTTGTTATAAAACAACTAAATGGTCAGTGTGGTAACGTGTTGTAAATATTATTGTATGTGTTCGTTAAACTGTTTAAGAGACAATATATGATATAAAATTGCGCGTTGGAACTGATATAAACGGGTCCATGACTGTGGTTTCAATTATCTGAAATGTTTTTACAGATGTTAAACGAAACAATAGATATATCATTTGTGGAATTTTTAGTCTGAGTGAAAGCCACTACGGAACAGATGCTCCCTTGTCTCGTTTCTTTTAAACAATGGAATATAACGTCATGTAAGCAAATAAAAACTGAAACCAGGAAAATATTGGGTGTAAAAATGCGTTGCTGTTTCATACCTACTGACCGACATGTAATTGAAGGGGAATTTAAGTTGACAGCCGCTCACAAGTGTTATTGAGGAACATATAATGCCATTGTGAGTGAAAGATGTTTCATGTTATTGTCTGTGATGTACATGGTTTTGGGGTCACAGCTGATTGAACAAAAAAAAACATTATTTCGTTTCGTTATCCAATCGCTCTGTTATCTACTTAAAAGAGTTATACATTTTTGTTCGATAACACGATTTTCGGATAGTGGTTAACTCGTTCACATATGTATACTGAATAAATTTGACCCATGTGTGTTGTGTGGGCGCAAACCTATTAAGTATCAAGTGATTTTGCGCTTATTGTAAGAAGATAATGGCTAAAGTGTTAATGAGGTTTTGTACGTGTGGTTTGTTTCTGTAGTTTTCTTTATTGCTTTGGCATTTGGTAGTTTGCAATGAAGATTGATTTAATGGTGATAATAAATGTCAACTAATACAAGCTGGATTTTTTCGTCTTCTTTAATAATATATTTGATTCGACAAAAAGATCTCGCCTTTGTTGGTGATTGCGTAGTTCTTCTCGTTCAGATTTCATGATATTGTTTAAATTTAGGTTATTCGAGTTGTTTGATTGATGAGTAAAAACGAATAGGGTTTCTTTCGGTCACTGTGTTTTGAACGAAAATGCAATACGTAGAGAAGGATAGGGCATCCACGAAGTCTCTAAGGTCATGATAATATACGTGTTTAAATGCGATGATATAAAACTGTTACAAAGAAAAGTTTGTCAGTAGACTCGTTTCGGGTTGTGTACGAAATTATTCATCAGAAGTATGTGGTTTAACAAAGTTTGATAATATTGGACGCATTAAATAATATTCAAACGAGTTAAATGTTCGTGTAGAAATAAATATAAATCCTATGCAAACATATTTGTAAAAATCATAAAATATTGCTTTAAAAAAATGCAATAAAATATCAGAATGCAAAGTCATTGCAAAAAAGCGCTAGATGTTTGTTATGAAGGTTATACATGATTGTACCTCGATGGTCAACAATACGTTAAATAATGATGGCTTTGGTTATGTATTTAAATTCCATACATTTTGCAAGTAAATGATTCTATTAGTGAGTTCATATTTAGACATGTTGGCATTTTAAAACAAGATTGGTATGATAAAATGAAGTACAGTTCTGCATTATATGAGTATCATGTTTCTAAAACTTCTTTGGATTATCAAGCACACTTCGACATACTTCCTAGACGTCAGCGCTTATTTGTGTAAGCTTAAGACTTTTCTGCATGCTAATTTAGACTCCGAACTGACAAATATGCTCAGAATAACACTGTACAAAATAAACATTATTGTTTATGCTGAAGTTTCTTTGATATAGAACATACATGCAAATATTTATAAGAATATATTTTTTGTTATTAATTTATATATATTTATTGATTTATATCATTGCATTTATATACATTTATTTATTTATGTATAGCCTGCCTGTCCGCCCAATCGCCCGCCAGCCATTCCACCTGCCATTCCGCTCGTCCGTCTGTCGTTATAAGAACAATATACGTTGTACTCTTTAATTGTTTCCTGCATTTGCATGTTGTTCCGTCTGTGAACGTTTTGCAGGGGTTTAATAAATATATAAAAAAAGAAAAATATACACTTTATCCATTTAAAACGCTACTTGAACGGTACATTAAACCATTCACATTGTTCGTAATGGTACTTTACTATAATAATAATAATGGTCAGTGCCACTTTATTATTTGCATGATACAACGAAATGGGCATGTGTCAAGGTTAACTGAATTAATGTGCCTTCCAACAAACGTATTATCTTTTTTTTAAATTGTGATGTTTACATAACCACAGAGAATATTTTGTGAAAAAAAAACACAAACAAAAAAATCATCGCATTATGCTTATTGCGACGGGAAGAAATTCATTTCATAGTAATTTCATAATAAAACATCTCTTTATAGTTTCTTGTGAAAACGAATCCTGCATCTTGTTAATAAACTGTGTATCAGATCGATACCAAATGAAATTATAATAACGTGTTATTCTCTATTAAAGTGCGATTTATTTAAAATGAAAAACCGTCCTGGTTTGAGGAATAAGTATGGTGACTATTTGTGTGTGTTTGTTTATTTGTTTAAATTAATACATCGTTGTTTATTATTGGGAGAAAACTGTATTGTCGAGATAACATTCATGAAGAATGACGAATTGAGAAGATAAATTTCTAATAAGGTTAACTTGTGTTTCAAAGGACACATTGAAACAAACTGTGTTAGAAGTCTCAATGTCTCAAAGTTTTTTTAATTAAAAGAACAAACATAATATTAAACTGGATTAGGGGTGTATGAGATCACTTTCATATCAGGATTATGTTAGATTATGTTTATAATAAATCGAATTACGCATGCTGGTATAATTTGTAAAATAATACGAAAGCAGGAGTTTTAGTTTTCAGTTAAAAGGATTTATTACATGAATAACATGCTTTCAGATGTTTTATTATTAATTCCAATGTCTCCAAAAAGATAGCTTTGTTCGTGCCCTGAGAAGGTTGTTATTAGACATATTAGTACTATCTTTGTTATCATAAGTCCTGAGATGTTTGTGCCGGATCATATGGTGCATGTAAGTTTTATATAAAAACAAAAGCTAAATGCGTCTTGATTGGTACAGGTTGTTTATCAACCAAAACATGAGGTATATATGCATCAATATTGTAATTTTCAGTTTAATGCATATTAATCTCAAGTTTATCGTGTATTCTTTCAACTTTTGGAAGACAGCCACACATATTGCAGTTAATAATATTCTACGATGTACACATTGTGAATGGGCATATTCTAAGACATGTCACGTACTAATATCAATTTGTTGAGTATGTATGTCTTTTTATCCAAGTTACACTTTTGTTTAACATGTAATAACTTTAAAGCGCTACCTACGAGAGACTGCAATTTGTTAAACCAACCTATGTTCGTAGCTGACATTAATCATATTTTATTATTTTATTAAACTTATTTGTTAATTGTGTTACACAGAAATATGAGAGTCTGATATGGTATCCCATCTGTTGGTAAGTTAGTACTTCACAACATTGTCAGACTTCTTTAGAGTGTGAAAAAATGATATTACGAGGAACAGTAAATTAAATCAAAAACGTTATTTCGTGTTAATACGTTTGTATAACATATTGATGCGTTTTAAAGGAAAAAATATACGAAAATACTAAGCAACAATTTTGTGTTTTCGTAAGTATACTGATGGCTGGCACATGACGTTAAATGTTTATGATTGTTTGATATCAATAGAAGATATTCATGAATTGTAAAAGATTTTTAACTTAACTAATCTGCAAGATATGTGATTGGAAATAATATAGTGCGTATTGTCAACATGAACGCACAAGTGTAGCCAATACTTACAACTTACTTACAGTTTAGTGTCGAAATAACTGCACCATATTTGCTTCAGAATACTTTCACTATGTCAATATGCATTGATAGTCCATAATCATTATCTCCAACAAATTCAAAGTTTAGCTTTGCCAGCTTTTTCAGGAATATATTTTGTCCCCGAATCTGACAAAATAATAAAGTTTCAATGATGTAAGGATGAACAGGACGAACACTCTTAACGTATTCTTATCAACTGATATTGTATTCCGATGAAAAACAACTGCATTGTTTTGTGCACCGCTGTTTGGCGATTGGTGTACTTGCCATTCATAAAGATAAGCATTGTAATAATGTTTTTCTCCTGCTAGGGAAGCTGTATGCGCACTTTGTGTATACTTTAAACTGCATATACATTCAGAAATATTTACACCTAAGCTTTATAAAACCTTAATTTGCCCAACATGCCTAAACAGAGATCAATTCATTATAAATGTAAACACAGTATTATTGTTACAACCACACGTTCCCCACAAGTCAATATTCCAAGATAGTAGACAGTGGAGAACTGACATGAAATTTGTTACAGGGAAACATGCACATCAAAATCCAAATGACACTTATGGACTCATACAATGTGTCGAACAACCCTGTTTAGTGGGTTTTATGTATGAATTACACCTTTGTTATATAAACAAAACCTGAAG
Source organism: Dreissena polymorpha (assembly GCF_020536995.1). NCBI lineage: Eukaryota > Metazoa > Mollusca > Bivalvia > Myida > Dreissenidae > Dreissena > Dreissena polymorpha. Next base: position 28,990,201 of record NC_068357.1, read on the forward strand.
TGAAAGTATGCTTAGGAACAAACAATCTCAATCTCAAATTTAATACAAACAATGTCCAGATTTCCGGTTAAAAATTGCAAGTAAGATTTGTAGTTTTATTCAGTGAAAATTAACATGTCAATTACAATCGACATAACGAAGAAATTTGTATAAACCTTGTAAATTAATTTAATGTGTGTTTCCATCCAGTAAAACCTGTTATAAAAACTGGCTTATTAATGTGATTATTTTTACAAATTTCATGCTTTTCATGATACATAACAACGTAACACCATATACTATATTTAGGAAGAATTTCGTGTTCTTATTTATTACTTGTATACCATAACACCAGCTATAAACATAGCATGATTAAAAGTGGGATCACTTACTTGGGACGGTACATACAACAAATAGGGGTAAAGAAGTCTTATTTGTAACGTCATAGGCTGGACAAGCCATGTTAATGGTCGCCAATAGACATAGACATGTTTATTAGGTAATATAGGCCACTGGCCCTAAATACAGCATTTACATGAAAATATGTCAAACAGAGTGATACATAATCATACATTTAAGAACACTAAAGCATGTTGTTATACACATAATTTATGTCAAGCATTTAATATACGTATGCTAGAGTAGAAAAAGTTTCTCAAATGATAACTCTATACACATGATTATAAAGTAAGAAAGAGCAATACAACAATCTATTTCAAGTATGTATGTTTAAGATTTCTTTTCTTCTTACAAGCGAGTTATGCAAAAACTTAGCGATATTTATAAAATTATGTTCATCTTTTAAGCATAAGATAGTATAAAACAGTTGATGAGATCGGTTTCTTAACCAGTCAGCTTTGAAGAATGTTTGCCTAAATATTTCGTATTCATTACATTCAAAAAAGAAATTATATTCATCTTCAACTACGCTTATATGATTTTTTACACATAATAGACAAAATCTTAAATGTCTATCTATTGATAAGTGGCGACCTTTCTAAATCATGAGGCCATGCGCTGAGCAACGAAAACTTGACAAAGTTTTCCTTAAAACAAAAGACTAATTAATATTTAGATATGGTTCACAGTACAAATCGGTTTAAAAAAATCTATAATGCAATGCTTTAGGAGAATTATCAATTTTTTATTTCCATACTTGAAGATTACAATCTTTAATTCGTGTTTTGAACAGATGTATAAAATTGTCTTCATGCCCAACACCTTGATCAAACCAAACATAACCAAATCCATAACTAAATATAAATTCTCTGATATAACTAGCCCCTTCTACCTGCATCATCTAACTCTTTTAACATTTTATAACACTGTTTAGGGTATCTATGATTTTCCATACGGGTAATTTTCAACCAGAACTGGATGCAATTTGGGATATATGTTATACATAAACGGCCACCGGAAAAACTTTGCGAAACCGAAATTTCGCAAACTTAAGTACCCTTTTTCTTGAAGGTTTGCTTATTTGTGATAAAGTATAAGATAAAAGTCTAACTTGTGATTAATAATTGGTTATTTTTGCTTGTTAAATGCGTTTTCTTCACTATGAACTTTATTTGCAAAGTTGGGGTTCCCATGGGATTTTTGTAATATCCCATGGGATTTTTCATTATCCCATGGGAATTTTGGTTTCTCCCATGGGATTTTTCTCCAGCTTTTTTTATGGGAGAAAAAATCCCATGGGATTTTCAAAAACATAAAACACGTTCGTTTGTGCTTAGTTATCGATTTTAAGCATTGTTAAAGCATTTGTGCTTATTTTCGTTCAATTTACTTTGATAGAAAAAAAATCCCATTTTTTTATGGGAAAAAAAAATCCCATGGGATTTTTTTCTGATTTTTAGAGATTTATTCATGTAACCTTCAGAAACACTACCTTTTAACAAATGATGAGCATTTCTCGCGATTTCAACGCGTTATATCGTGTTTTAAAATAATAAAAAAATCCCATGGGATTTTTTTGTCCCATGGGATTTTTTTGTCCCATGGGATTTTTTTTCCCATGGGATTTTTTTTTCCAATGGGATTTTTTTTAAGGTATAAGTTTCTAAAAGCTTTATAATAATAATAATTATAATAATAATAATAATAATAATAATAATAATAATAATAATAATAATAATAATAATAATAATAATAATAATCGTGCTCAATATGATGAATTTGTACTTTTAAGCGACTAACATTTTTATTCGAGCCGATCGTCGAGTCCGAATGGTGAGTATAAGAGCAATTTACCAGTACAAATAAATCTCACTTGTGAAGAGAACGCTACCGTACTATAAAATAATCTTGATAATAAGTCATATCATTTCTCGACAGAAAATGAAAACAGTATCCATATTGATGTCAGCAATGTCCCCTGCTATGATAAATATTGACAAAATGAAAAACCTTGACAATAATTCCGTGTCGAATACGCATTAGATTATAGCAATCAAATTCATATAAGCATTGATAAGATAATTTGCGAAAATGGGTCTTATGTCAAATACGGCAAGCGTAGCTCCATTCCATAATGTCCGGTATTAAGTCACGTCAAGTTTCGTGGTCGAATTATAGCATAATAATCATTTTCACATTACGCGAATCATATGAGTTTCCCTACATATATTGTGTTAAAATTTATGTTACACTAATGTGCGATGATGAAAAGGGGATTTCGGTAATTCTACATTCGCCCGCCTAGTACCGAAATCCCCATATTTACGCCTTAAAGGGTCAATAGGTCATCGGTATGAATGGTTTTTGACTTCACATGAATGTTAAGGTGCAAAAAAATGATATTAATTTTAATTATTAAGCACTCTTGACAGCATTAAGTTGCCTCTCAGTGGGGATTTCGGTAATTCTACACTAGAACTTAAACGCGCGCCGGTACCGAAATCCTGCTGTACAAACCTTCAAGTGTCAACAAAATTATTATAGTGTTTTTTTTTCATTAGCAACCAGTGACATGTATTATCTCCCATTCGGTTACTTCTTTTGGAAAATAATTAGAGGGGATTTCGGTACTGCTACATTCGTACGCCCAGAGCCGAAATCACCCATGTTTACGCCAATCCCCCATATTACGCCTTAAAGGGTCTATATGTCATTATGTTTGGGTTTTGGCTTTGCATTAATGTTGATTTGTACACAATCATATTAGTGTTAATCATTTAAACACTCTTATCAGAATATTTTTTCCATTATTAAATAGTTTATTAATGTGAAAAATGTGTAAACGAATGTAAAAAAGGTAAAATGTACATTTAAAACATTGGTTACACAAAAGTATATGTAAATATAACATGACATAGTAATAATAAGTCTTCAGAAAGTATTTTCCAAACAAATCTGATGAAACAAATGATATCGTACTACCTTATTTACAATATGCTATACACTTTTGCAATTTAGTTATCAATGTTTAATCAAAGCATAAATCAGGATAATATGTTGCCTCTTAGCGGGGATTTCGGTAATTCTTAACAAGCACATAAACCCGCGCCGGTACCGAAATCCCCGCTGTACAAACCTTCAAGTGTAAAAAAATACTGATTTAGGTTTAAATAAAGGGAACAATAGTATTTTTGGCCACCAAAAAGCACGTCCGCGTCAACAAAACGATTGAAATTATGTCAGAAACCCAGCTTTTCATTGTATATATTGCAATACACCATCGGCCGCCGAGAGCGGAATACTGCGCTTGGCCGCTAAACAATGTGGATTGCATCAAATTAAATGTCAATTTTCGATTTTATTACAAAAATAAACACTGCCTTCTTATAAATATGTCAAGCACGTACACTTAACAAAAAAATCGATATATCTTTATGTAATGTAGAAAAGTAAAGCGCTTTATATATAACAATGTTTTATAATGTCTCTCTGGTTGAGAAAAAAAACTAAACAAAACCATGTAGAACATATATGTTTTCATAATTAAAAATTTTTTTTTAATGATGCACGTGATGTTTTATAATTGATATAAGTTCACGTGTCATTGAACGAGTTAAGGGAGAGATGCGAATTAAATTACACATAATTAAAAAATGATACTATACTGTCAGCTTGATTTATAAATTGTGTTCCATCGCGCCAATATATTCATTGTTCCATGAAATTGTGTATAAAAGCAAAACGATTGAAATTATGTCAGAAATCCTGCTTTTTACATGAAATGATCTTTAACACTTTATTTATTCCAATCAGGTAATTAATAATAATAGGGGAAGTCTATACTGTGTATTAGAAACTTGTTGTGGTGATCCCTATCTTATCCGCTCAATACACATCCACCTGGCTACTGTACAGAAAAAATTAGATTTACTTCCAAAATAACTGATTTCATTAATTGCTAACTTGTTGTCTACATTTTAAATTAACAACGATAATGGATCAACATCACCGTTGCACAATTATTAAGTTCACAGTAATCTGTACTTTAAATAGATAGCCTAATTAAAGACGGTGCTAATAAAGAACAAAGCGTGAATGTGGATATTAAGAAATTAGATCCTTTTTTGCATGACACTGGCAGTATATCATTTTATCTTATATAAATAAGCCACATTTAAGACATGAATATAATTAAAATAAGACACATTTGCATCTTTCATTTCTTGAAAAAAAAATAAGCACGCAGTCACATATAAATAAGATACATTGAAGACACAGAAAAAAATAAATAAGACACATTTGCATCTTTCACTAAATTTTCTTAAAAAAACATGTGAAACTGAAGAAAAACATTTATTACTGACACATTATTCTAAAAGTCGACTGACAACTTAAGTTCAAAGAGGGATTTACAATTAAATAAGATCCATTTTCGCATGATGCTGGTTGTAGAGCAAGCAATACATTTCTTACTGACACATTATTCTAAAAGTCGACAGGCAACATAAATTCAAAGAGGGAACCACAATTAAATAAGATCAATTTTCGCATGATACAGGTTGTATAGCAAGTAGTCACATATTAATTACAGCTTGCATTAGTTGCAATAATTTTGTTAAGTGCGCGTGCTTCTGAACGTTGCGTTAAGCGAGAGTGTTGTCATTTTGTTAGTTTTATATTTTTGTATTATGTATGATTATTGCTTGTTTTGAATTTGAAATAAACGCTTTCTGGCAAATAAGCATCGTCTTAATTTTAATACAAATAATGAACATTTGACATACAAAATGTCCAATAACATACCGGCAATAACATTATATATATGTTAATTTCTGTGCATGTTTATAGCGAAATTATAGCCGACATCGGCAGTTAGGGAAATTTAGTGACACACTTTAACACATCAAACATGCATGATAGTTCTTTTTTCATATGATATTCCCCTGGTTGCTTACCGGTGTATTGGTGCAGTTGATAACCCCGCCGGGACTACAGTAGGGTGCTAATACACACGTGTATCGTGTTCAATACAATCGTCTTAATTTTAATACAAATAATGAACATTTGACATACAAAATGTCCAATAACATATCGGCATTGACATTATATATATGTTAATTTCTTTGCATGTTTATACCGAAATTATAGCCGACATCGGCAGTTAGGGAAATTTTGTGACACACTTTAACAAATCAAACATGCATGATAGTTCTTTTTTCATATGATATTCCCCTGGTTGCTTACCGGTGAATTGGTGCAGTTGATAACCCCGCCGGGACTACAGTAAGGTGCTAATACACACGTGTATCGTGTTCAATACCCGATCCATGCTACAACGTGTAAGAACGGGAATTTCGGTAATTCTAACTTTTTAAGCTTGCGCACCTCTAATGGGCACATATCCAAATATAATTTAATTAATTATTTTCCTAATCAACATCATTTCACTAAACTACATGCAAATTTGTAGGTAGCTTTCCATGCTTAAAAAAAAATAAACCGATTTTTTTCAAAACCACCCTCACGCTCGGCTTTTGTCCAGTTTATTTTCACCCCTGGGGTATATAAAAGTTCCATAATTCATTCAAATTTCCAAATATGGGCATGCAGTTGGTGTGTACAGATGCAGTAAAGGTGTTTAAAGTTAAAACAAGATGAAATAAGTATTCTTTTACAGACATTTATTTTTTACAAATTTTAATCTATGGAATAGCGCCATGAAATGTAAGTGATTTCAGCCAAGTAAAAATTGGGTCGGTTAAAAACAAAGTGTCATAAAATTCAAAATAGTATCATTTAAGTTATATTTTAAATTAAGTTTTTTTAGAAACACTATATACAGCAAAAATACCAAAAAATAAACAGATTTACCGTTTACTTTTTGAAATAAAAATAAAAATGCAACATGCATCATTCGTATTTTCAGCAGTAAATTAATCAATTTAGCCATAACGTTGTTTTAATTTTAAAATTGAAGGATGTGCATACAATTTTCAACATATTTAACAATAAACATAGCTTATGTGCTATATTAAATCAAATTACGTTAGAAAAGAAATAAAACGCGTCGCAAAAAGTATGCGATGTCGGCAGGAATCGAACCTGCGCGGGAAAATCCCAAAAGATTTCAATTTCATCGCCTTACCCACTCGGCCACGACAACTTTACATCTGTGTAACCTTAAATTAGATATATATAAGTAAACAGGTAAAAAGGCTCGCTCGATCTTTGAAGAAATCGCGAAATCGTATTTTTCAGATGATAATTGGATCAAAGTCAATATTTATAGTGAAAATAATGTAATCTAAATGAATAAGTTAAACATATATCAAAATTCGAAGTTTGAAAAAAAATAAAATGCATCTCTCGGAAATAAGCGATCATTGAAGATCGGCAATGGCTTATGTATGAAGTGAAAGGACAGTTGAAAGTTTCCATTTTGCACGTTAATGATTCTGATAATATGGTGACAAAGGCAGCAGTCCTATGCAGTATTGTGTTTGACCGGAGAGTAGCGTGATCTGTGTCGGTGTTGGGCGCTCTGAGGGCGCAATCCGGCTACATAGGTACATAGAAACCTCTTGTGGCTATAGTCCATGGATCGGGTTCGGCAGACAGGGAACATGTAAATTTTTCGGCGTTAGCTGTATACGCCAGCTTTTCACCTTAGCCTGACCTTTGTTAGCGTCCAATAGAATTCAAATAAAACTTCCCGCGGCCAAGTACAGATGAATACACTTCATTGACTGCATTGGCTGATTTGAGAATACGACCAGAACATTGGAAACATGTCCGCGTCTTTGGAAAACTGTTTTACTGCGTGTTCAGCATGAAACAATTTTATATCTAATGAAAAGGCTTAATAGATAGAACAGTTTTACACTCAATCTCGACATCAATACAGTTTGTGCGTCCACCTTTTATTTTCAGAAGATTTTCAGCGCGAGAACGTTTGCATTTAAAGGCTATGTTCTCATATTTAGTACTAACTTCCATATTCCTGTCAACATGTTAACATGTTAAAGTATAGAGAGCAGTGTAAGCGAAGACTCACTTTAATGCATTGCATTTCAACTCGCGAGGTATATCGGGTCAATTTGCGGCCACTGTGTGTGAATGTCAGAGTTTACATACAGGTCATCGCTGCGTCTCTACCCTATGTGCTGATCGGAGTTCGCGGCCAGGAAAATAATCGTTACATAATAAAGACGCTATAGCGTGAACTAGGTGAACTGGAATTTTCTTTAGACCAGACAGATGTTAAATGAAGATATCCAGCATATGGTTTGTCAATAACAGATTCTTAATGTGTTTTACAACAATACCATGATAAATATTATTTTTAATTAATTTAACAAGAATTATGCCATCATATTGTCTAATGAATTAAGCATGAGCGCAATGATTCTCGATACTGTTAATAATCGAATCAAATAGCAACGCCAGACAAACCACTAAAACAGGTTTGTTCGAAGAACGCGCGTATAAATATTTAAAATATGTACGGATACTTCGCGTGTGGCCGGTTGACTCATATGTTTCACTTCCATTCTTCTTTTGGTTTTCTGTTTTGTATCTATACGTTTATGACCAGCAATATGTAATAATGTAAAATAAGCCGCGAAAACTCCGCGTATCATCCCGTACTGCGTTTGCTGCAGCTAAGAACTGCACAGAAAAAGACATTCGCTATCTTTGATCTCATTCATTGAAGTCTTTACCTATCATTAACTGCAACCACAATCAACGCCGTATATCTTTTTTAAAGATATTTCTTGTTATATGTATGTTTTATATCTTAATTACCTAAACGTATATTTATCCTGGTTACTTATTTACTGAGGTATGAGTTAGTCGCAATGATTGTAGATACGTTGTACTATATTTAGTACGCGCTTTAATATCACTTATGCAAGGAACGCGTTTTGTTTATATACGTATTTTTGATATTCCGATAGGCTTAAGGGAGGTAACTTATTCAAGTAAAACGCGATATTTTTGCAATGCCTTTTTATAACTCTTGTTTAATTAATTACATACGAATATACAGCTAAATTTAAGATGATTTTTACCAGAAAAAAATTTCGGAGAAAGATATATTGAGATTTTGATATTCCATAGAATGCGAGTCTCCATATATATTTTCTATTGCAGGGGAGGTAATTTAAAAATTTTAAAGTCTCCGAATTGGTCTTTGTTGTATCTATTTACGTTTATTTTCAAGCTTATGGCGATTAAAAAATTAATTATTATTAGTATATGCTCACATGGATATTGGTACGGATATATCGTGTTCATATAACTGTTACTACATCCATTTCATTCATCATTCAGGTCGGGCTACACAAATCTCGTGAAGAGGCCAGTAGGACCTGTAAACAAACTCTCATACACACACTCTCTCTTCTCAATCCACTCTTACTCACTCCCCTCTCGTATTTTCCGGAATAATATTCCTTCGCATGTCTTCTGACGTCGATATATGTTTATTATCCTACGCAGTCATTTTTTTTTCCGATCGTTTATTTATTATTATATTCACCTGTCCTTGACTATTTTATTTCCTTAGGTAGAGATATCCTGGGTCTGTTTAGCGCAAATCTAGAGCTTATTCCTGTACAAGCAGCGAATATATAAATGTGCTTAGGAGATATCATTCCCAAATCTGACAAGTTACTCTCTAGGTACGCCTTTCTCCCCCTAGTCTTCGCTTTCATCCCATTTTGTTTCGCCTCTCATTAACGTATATCTTTCCTGCTCTTATATTCGCTTGGTAGCGTCACCACCCGCCCCCCACTCTTATTTGATGAACCTTTTTCTCCAGCGACTAGCCCCAGACTGGGCGTAATCCTTCCGTGCTTGTCTTCTTAGCAACTCATCGTGGCGCTCTCGCATGTCTGAGGCGATATATAAGATCGATGTCATATATAATACTGTATTCGCTGGTATTTTCGGTTGATATGTTTGACTGCTTAGGACGCAATGAATATAGTGTATTTATATTTAATCGAAGTGAGCACATTGTTGTTTCTGGCGGTATTCAATTTCTGGTAATAGTTTCGCGATTAAAGACGTCGGTTCTCGGTTAGGTGTGGAATGTTCTTATTTGTTAATGTGCCAAGTGCTTTAAAGGCGGTTTATCGCACTTTATTAGTCGGCGTTTCAAGAGAATGGGTAATAAATGCAAATCAGTAGGTGCTTAGAAGACTTAAGTACGGCAAGAACCACAACTCACTCTGCTAGGAACGATTACCACTGCCTGTCTGCAGCAGACGACAAATGATTCTGCTCTAGCAGTGAATGTATATACCAGCTTGTAAACGCCATTGGCCAGTCTAGTGTTTATCATTAAAATATGCACATATTGGCTGCTTTCATGGAAAACGAGGCTTAATGCACGTCAAATAAGATTAGCCTGTGCACAATGATAAGCATATGCAATGCGAACAAGCTAATCAAGGACGACAACAGCGAACAACTAAAGTGCCTTCAGCGCTTTGATTTATAATATACATTATGTCCTATGTTATATGGCGTATAGCTACTAATATATGTGTGTATAAAATATGTTAACCGTCTTTATTTTTTAAATAAATGAAATCATACTGAAACTCTACGAATTGAGGATTTACATGTTTTTATGAGCTGTCAAAGATTATTACAAACAACAATTATTATCTTTTTAATGCAGACACTTTAAAAGACTGTGGGTGCGGACCCAGGATCCTGCGATAAATCAAACGGAAAGGTACTTTAGGTACTTAAGCTACGTTGAAGAAACTCGGACATTGTTGACGCCCTGTCTTCAATAAATACTGTTTTTGAGTGAGGTTAAACTTACAAATGTATTTGTTAGCCAATTGACGTGTATCGTGGTATTTTGAAATTATTTTTAAAATAACTGGGCTAAGCATTGGTTTCGGTAGAAAAGTACTGCAACAATTTCGCTAGATTTGAACACATTTTAACACTCCGCATTATGATATTTTGATTCAATTTTTCATATTTATACCAAGTGAGTTTCCATTTGACCGCCTTGCGGATACAGATCCATTAGCATGTGCTTGTGTATTATAATAACAATTAATGAGTTAATTTACTACTTACAGTATCGTTATTTTCATCAACATCATCGTTATCAACGTTATCATGATCATCATCATCAAACATAATCATCATCTCATCATTATCATCATCATCATTATCATCATCATCATCATCATCATCATCATCATCATCATCATCATCATCATCATCATCATCATCATCATCATCATCATCATCATCATCATCATCGTCATCATCATCGTCATCATCATCATCATCATCATCATCATCATCATCGTCGTCGTTGTCGTCGTCGTCGTCGTCGGTCGTCGTCGTCGTCGCCTCGTCCTGCTCCTCCGCCTCCACCAGCATCATCAGCAGCAGCATCGTCATCAGCAAACAGCAGCAGCATTATCGTCACTATCACCAACAACATCGTTATGGTCGTCATCGTCGTGATCATCATCATCAGTGGTCATCATCATCATCATCATCGTCATTGTTATCGTCGTTTTTCTCCTCCTCGTCGTCGTCATCGTCATCATCGTCGTCATCGTCATTCTCATCATGAACAATTTCAACAACCGTAAAACCTATCGCTCAGCTCATTTTTGCAGTGAATTCGGATGTTATATCAAATCTTTTTGATTAATAGAGTTTGCTGCTTAATGTATTAATAACTAAATAATAATGTTGATAATATTGAAAATAAATGGTTTCAATTTTATTTATCCGTTTAAGATGCAGTATTTGACCAAGTCAATTTGTCGCTAAAAGTAGTCATTACACATTCAATCCAAAAAGCGTTACGAGTTGCTATTGAAACTATAATCGCATTCCGATAAAAATGGTGTCTGTATTAGGGCCTGTTTAATTTCTACGCTTAATTGCAATTCATAAAAATATTTTTAAGGGTACCGGTATATCTAGACACACTCTGTTATCCAAACAATCCTTGTGATCATAAACAAATAAACAATGAAATATAAATAAAATTAGATGATAAAAAATGGTATCTTCCTTTTTGCTGTTGCTAGTTATCAACAGAGTAGCAAAACTTTTAAATATAAATTATATTCAATTCATAGCACGCTTAAAGATTTGAAGTTTATCTAAATCTATAAGCACAAACATATTTATGTTTGTTAATACAAAGCTGTAGCAGTTTTCTGATTGCGCTTGAAAAGATGTGATTGTTGTTGTTGCATTAATAGTATCATTAGTTTGTATTTCCAGATTAGGTATTCCACCATACATTTTGTTTTTAATCATATGTCTTATAATTGGCATTGCAATATTTCAATAACGAGTAATCAACACAATTGACTTTATGTATTTTTAATTGTTTATCCATATTATCATTAACACTTGAGGGAAAAATAAGCTGTGTCATTTTTTATTTATTATTTTACTTATGGCTCAGACAACTCTGCTTTTACTATATGCCGTAATAATTATAAGTTTCCGTTCACTTAAAGATATTGTTTTTCGTGTTGGAAAATTTAAATACGAAAAATATTTAGAGACAAGTGTGTTATGTTTGTTTGTCAATTATTTAATTGAAGTAGAAATAATACATCAGTGTACATAATTTTATTGTGTTGTTCCCTTCGTTCTTTACTTTAAAAATGCAACTTAACAGCTTTGCAATCAACTGAAATAATATATAAAAAGTAAAAACAATAAACGTTTGGCTTTCTTAATACGATATCATTTCAAACGCTGTTGGAAGGAACCATTGCTTATTAGAGGTTTACAAGGTAATTTACCCAAGTACGCAAATGTAATGGTCGATTGCCCTTAAGCATGATTCTGTTTTATTACTTTAATCCGGTTGTAAAAATGCATGACCGAAGGGTCATCAGATAAGCAAAAAACAGGGTCAAAATCTGATAAAATAGCGCTGTTTAACTGACTGTACGAAAATCCGTATATCCGAAAATTTAGAATCATGAAAACATAAATATTTTGGCTTAAAAAGGAAATGTAAGAAAATTTAGAATGTAAGAGAAAATACGGTGGTTTTATGGTGTTTAAATCGATTAGAAATAGCAAAACCTAAAGACCTTATCTCAAGTGTGATTTTCAAAAGATTTTATATGAATGTACACACACGGTAAAACTAGTCTATTAAAATGAAATACCTTCATTGGTTCTCATGTTTTTAATATTTATTAAACATAGGTATTTGTGAACACTTGTTGTTATATAATATTGAAATGTACACGCATACTGAACATAAAATCATTAGCATAACGGCTAAGTTGGTTTTTACTAAGATTGCAATAGTGTTTTATTTTATTATTATGAATCTTATGAGGATAATTTTGAAAGTATGACACAGAGTATCTGAAGAAGATATATACATAATCACATATGTTGTTGTTGTTGTGGTTATTGTTTCAATATTTTTATGAGTATCATACATTCAATGACGAATAGCTATTAATTTGTCATACAAACACCATAATTATTATTGGATTGCGGAGATTAAACAAATCGAATTCCCTAGTAACTGATATAACTGATACATTTTTTGAGCGACAATTTGAAACTAAATCTAGTATTATTTAAATTTGATTATTTTAATTGCAGACTTTTTTTATTAACCCCAATTATTGTGTACGCAACGTTTCTTTTATTTAAATCGCTGAGTACGAAGCATCAAGCTATTTTTTAATTAATTGACAGTGATCTTAATGTATGTCATAATATAAATTGAAATCAATCTTAATTAAAGCTTGAGCGGTTGGTTTGTAATAAGTTTTGTAAATGTTGCTGTAGGATATGTATGCACAATAAATACTAACGCTCTGGCATATTGTGATGGTGATATGATTATATATTGCACAATGAATATGTGATGATGTTCTTGTGATAATATTGAGGCTATAATTAGTTTTTGAATTAAGCTAGCTAATTTCAAATAAGATACAAACACATCCCAATCCTAAAATTATCAGTAAGTTATAGTATTGTTTGCCTCTAGGCGCATAATTAATTGAAGGCCTAGTTTATCTGTTAATCCTCGCCCCATGTGGTGTCCCAGTGGGTACACTGATATTAATACACGATGTATTGGTCCACCATTAAATCTCTTATCAAAACATGTCTCTCAGGTGACTGAAAAATGGCTGTGTAGATACAACAAATACTACTACAACGGAGACTAAGATAACACATGTTACAATTAATTTGTCTTCCTTGCGTTCTTCTTATACGACAAACACTTCTAAAACAAAAAAGCAAAAAGCCGCTACTGCTACTGCTTCGGCTACTCTTACTGCTACTGCTACTGCTACTGCTACTGCTGCCGCTGCCACTGCCACTGCCGCTGCCACTGCCGCTGCCACTGCCGCGGCCACTGCCACTGCCGCTGCCACTGCCGCTGCCAGTGCTGCTGCTGCTGCTGCTGCTACTGATAGTGCTACTGCTACTGCCACTGCTACTGCCACTTGCCCACTGCCGCTGCCACTGCCGCTGCTGCTGTTGCTTCTGATAGTGCTACTGCTACTGCTGCTGCTGCTGCTCCTGCTGCTGTTGCTGCTGCTACTGTTACTGCTACTGATACGGCTACTGATACTGCTACTTCTACTGCTAGTGCTACTGCTACTGCTACTGCTACTGCTACTGCTACTGCTACTGATTCTGCTACTGCTACTGCTGCTGTGCTACTGCTGCTGCTGCTGCTACTGCTACTATTGATAATATTTCTCCTTCTACTTCTCTTTCTAATATTGCTAGCGATGCTTCATAATTATTTTTAAATGTATCATTTTGTTTAAAACAGGAAAGAACTGTTATATATATTTTCTTAAAGGGATCTTTTCACGCTTTGGTAAATTGAACAAATTGAAAAAGTTGTTTCAGATTCGTAAGTTTTCGTGTTAGTTATGATATTTGTGAGGAAACAGTAATACTGGACATTTACCATGCTCTAATATAGCCATTATATGCATCTTTTGACGATTTTAAAACCTAAAAATTATAAAGCGTTGCAACGCGAAACGATTGAATAATTTGGAGAGTTCTGTTTTTGTCGTTAAATTTTGTGAAACTACGAAGATTGCTTATATAAGGTATAAAATACGTCGAGAATGTGTACTCGGCGGAATAGCTCAGTAGGCATAAGCGTTTATACTACAGGACTCTGCCAGGACTCCAGGGGTCACTGGTTCGAACCCTGCTCCGGGCAATGTACATTTCCTTTTTTTTTTTTTTTTCTTGATTTTTTACTGGAGCTTTATGATCCAATGTTTACATTTATCAATATAAGCATTTAATGAATAAGTTAAAAAAATGCCAAAATCTGTGAAAAGGCCCCTTTAAAGGTGTAAAGAATCTAAACTTTTCTGCGATTAAGTTTTATTTAACTGGATTAGTATAGGCCACATAACAGACGCTATTGTACTGATTTGTACTAAACAACATTTTTGTCATAATCAACAGTTTTAACATGCCGCAGTTTCCTTGGAAGTTGACCTTTGATTGGAGTTATGTATAAAACATTAACAAGGTATTTGTTGACAGTTTGTCCTGTCACAATTATATATTAGTTGAGCCAAACGTGTGATAAAGATCCCTTTTGGGGTGGCGATAAATACTATTTATATTGTTCAACAGTGGGAGACTGAGAAAACATATGTTACAATTAATTTGTCTACTTTGCCTGCTTCTTCTTTATATATTTTTCTTGCTAATCGTTTTAAGTTTAGTTTTAGTTAAGTAGGTATATCAATTTACATTTATTGATAGATATTTATTTGGATAGTAATAGTATGTTTTATTTGACTTGACATCATTGAACCGGTTTATTCATTGATAAGATCGGGATCTCCACAGGTGTTTAATCTCGATTGTTAGGTGGGGAGAAGGGTCCGAATGATAATGTTGTCGTCGGCTTACGATCACATTCACAAGTTTTAGACAAATATGCATACATTATAAACCTAATTTAAGTATTACATAGATAATAACTTATCTTTATTTTGATGAACTACGTTTAAGGTATAAAACTATAATTATCTATGTGTTGTGTGCCGCATACATACCATCTTGCTTTTTTAAATTTGATCACACAACGGTCCGAAGTCATAAACATTCATTATGCATGGTTGCTAAAGCACAGTGTATACTAACTAACCTATGTTTTATTGTTGCTTGCTAGGGTTATTATTATTATTTTTTATTTTTTTTTGGGGGGGGGGGGGGGGGTGGGAGGGCTTTTATAGAAGATTTCAACTAGTCCTTCAATTAACGAAAAAAAAAATGTTGGTATAGGAAATATAAAAGAGTAATAGACAGCTTCATTCATGCTGTTCTATTATGGTGTGTTTAACGCATATAATTATGTATGGTTGATGAAGCACATTGTATGCTACCGATGTTTATTGTTGTTTGATGATGATGTTAAGTTGGTGTTGCTGTTGTTATTAATGATGTTGAGGAGGAGGAGGAGGAAGAAGAGAAGAAGAAGAAGATGATGATGATGATGATGATGATGATGATGGTGGTGGTGGTAGTAGTGACGACGACGACGATGATGATGATTTTGGATTATGATAATGAGATTTGAATTAAATTAATGCGCAAAGATTTTCTTTTTAGCGGCCAAATGCAGATATCTGCGCTCGGCCGCTGTAGGGTTATGTAATATTTGCAATCTACATAGGAGTCCATAGCAGATACCAAGCACCATATGCTTATGAGAAACAAAAGCAAAATATTGGCAATCGCTGAAATCTCGAATATGACTTAATCATTTTATTAAATGAAAACCGGTAACTATTTTAAACGGTTATTATATTGCCAACAACTTAGCGGTTGTTTATCCAAAAGACCATTGTTATAATTACAGGGACGTCAATAGGCCAAACTATTCAGGAAATATGATTTGAGTCGTCAAGGATAGATTTTTAGATCAATGTACGTCCGATGAGATTTAAAGGGAGTTGGAGGCGTAGGGACAGATTCGTTCGAGTACGCGATCATTTGAGAACAAATTATGTTGAAGCTTTATCGGAATTCCGGAAATTTGCGATCGGTACCGATTTTTCCTGGTTCTTTTTTATTGATTCTGATAAGTTAGCGGCCGGCACGGACATGAATATTAACTGACGAAAACCTCTTCGCTACTTTCCGAAAATCTTCGACATGTTGCAAATATCCGTAATATTCCGCATTGTACTCACCAGAAATTGCAACTAGAAAGACTACAATAAATCAGTTAGCTACGGCTCGGGCGGGGATTTACCTTTTATCCCTGTAAGGGACCTAATGCCCCAGACTACCGGCTATTTTTTTCCGGAATTCGAACTTGATACACTTGATATCCCTGAATTAAATATTTATATCCGCAATTTTGATCTCTAGAGTGCTGACTGTTAGTATTGTATTTGACTGGAATGACTGTCGATTATGTGTTTTTAAGATTAAAACAAGCTTACGAAGAACTTTGTGTTTGCTTTTTTGTACGCTTTCTTTTTTAAAATGTATTGTCCGCCACGGACCGCAAAATTGACCAAATGTACCAGATTGTGGTCTCTTTAAAGTGCTATGTTTTTACTGCCGTGATATCTTTAACAAACTACACATTATTGATCGTGGACGTTTTATACTCTTATTGAATTGTTTCCTCAAAATATGCTCTTCTATTAGTAGATGTTTAGGTGACGATGTTTCTAATTATAGATCTTACACGGCCAAGAAACACTAGATAGGTCTTTGCAATGAGAGCTGTTGGATATCGTGAATGCGTTCAATGTGGCCTGTTTTATTTCAGAAAGCTATGTGCAATGTTTTATGGGGATTTCTATCAAATTGCCAATTGCAAAATTTGATTTAATTCATTCGGACCTACAAGCGGGAAACTTCTTCATTAAAATTCAATGGGCTTTTAAGAAGTTCGTTGAAAGGCCAAATTTGACGTTAAACAGCAACGCCAAAAAAATTGCTACTCAGTCTTATTTATCACTTTTTTTGTAAGATTACCAGTAGACGTTCTTCAGTGAAATTAAGCAAACACACAGTGCCGTCAAATATGGAAGGGTATTTAGGTAAAAATTACATCCTTCTTTGTGACTGTGTCATGATTCTTGATGGTACTTTCAATTAGTATGTAGACAACCTTTTCATGCTTGATGACACTTACATCTTGCCTGATGTCCATGTCTATTTACATTCTGCTTAATGGTATCATGCATGTGTACAGATGCAACATTCTTGTTCGTTAATTGCATGCTGCATATGTGTATGTTGGTTTGTGCAGAGAGACTTGTGCAATAGGCGCGTGCATAATGAAATCAAATATTAATGCGTTTAATAAATTAACGCGATGGTAAGATGTGAGTTTCACCCCAAGCACAAAAGCAACATACTATCATGCATGATAACAATGATGTCAATTGACAGGTCATTCCGAAATGCTACGGAGGACCACGGAAATTTACGGCGTATAACGGAAATTTTATGTTATAGGAGAAGTTGCGCACCTTTGTAAGATATTTGCTACTGAACCGAAATTAACCGCGTGTTTGTAGACTTAACTTTTTTTGGTTAATGACTAACCATAATTTTTGTACAGTAATTTACCTTCAATAACCAAGAAAGTCTATGGATATATTTCAATATATGCTACTAATGCATGTATGCAGAGCTCCAGATAAGACGCTTAAAGTCGTAAAAAATTGAATTAAATTTAGTAAAAAAGTAGACTTAAATTCTGTTGCGTACGGTTACACATTGGAAAAATAAAATAAGAATTCAAAATGTGTGATCATGCGTAAAACTCAATATCAATGCATATAATGTAAACATTTTATCAATGAGTTCCCACTCGTCTAGGCCCTCATTACAATTATGAAATCAACAGCACTTTAACGTTATTATGAATAACAGACCATCTTTACAACAGTCGAAAAGCCGAACGTTTCCATTATCTGGTCCTTTATCGCAAAAAGTCTGCTGTAACCCGGCAATTGTCATTAGCTCTTCTTAGACTATAAACCTAAATGCGGATGTGCCAAAAATTATATTTACCTGAAAAAAAAGAATTATAATAGACTTTAAGGCTGGATTATTATAGAGTGTAAACCAAGATTTTGCTTAAAAGTTATCTGAACTTTGCATGTATGTTGAGAGGAAATCGATTACATAATTTCAAATTTACTAGAGTACTTTTATTGAACCACATAAAATGCTTAAAACTATAATATTGAAGTGCGCATATAAACTTTATTATAGATGGGTAGGTATTTCGTGTCAATCTCTTTCACATATGAAAGAGCTGTTGGTCATGCTGCTTTAAGTACATATAGATGCATGACACAATTTAGATTAAGCAAAATAAAACACTAGGTATTTGCCAAGAGTCAAATATATACGAGCAGTAAGAGCGTAATCGTGCACAGCGAGACTTACTCATGTAGAATTTAAAACTCTAATTGCTTTCTTTCGAAATAATTTCATGTGTCCGATCTAATATGCAATATGCCCGGTGTTTTTTTGCGGATTAATGTTCCGTTTTAGATCCATAATTAACGAATGCCTCAATATTTTCAAAAATTAACACCGGAATAATGTTCACCGACATTTTTTCATACAGATTGGATATAAATATTATAGAGCTTAACAAAAAATACATTAAGCCCTGTTCTCCCGGCACACGTGCTGGACACACAGGTGGTTAGCGTGTGGCTATGATAATAATTAGTGAAAACATCTTTTTGAATGATAAATAATCATATTAAAACGAAAATCAAATGTTTCTATATAAAAAAAATCACTACCGTTTTATAATAACAAGGTATCCAACTCGAAATCATCCGAAAACGGGGTGCATCGTTTTGAGCAGCCATTACTAAATTAATTGTGCAGAGATTTTCAGACCCGGTCTTATTCAACGCAGAAATGAATTTCCTTTTAGGAAATGTATAGATATTGTTATATTTCTACACATGCTGGGTCAAATTTTAAGAATAAAGCTATACATAATTCGCTTGACCCATTTGTTATCGATCAGACCGTATTTATGAATGAATCTCCAGTTGTAAAGACACAACTCCGCATTGGAGCAATGAAATCACTCTTGTGTTTTTAAAATGTCAGTTCGTTGAAATGTATGTAAACAAAGGTTTGAAAATGCGCTGGACAGTTAGTTTTGATGCATAATTCTACGGCAAGCACGGTAAGAATGTTTTTTTCATACGTTTTATTGAATAATGGTATCGAGGTTCGTGAACTTTGCAGGGAAATGCCCATTTCCCCGTGAAGATTTCAGTCATGAATACTGTTGATCGATCACAGCTGGGTCACGCGAGTTGTGTATCGTGTTATTTTTAGCTCATCTATTTTTTGAAAAAAAATTATGAGCTATTGTCATCACCTTGGCGTCGGCGTCGCGTCCGGAGTCGGCGTCGGCGTCTGCGTCGGCGTCGGCGTCCGGCGTCCGGCGTCCGGTAAGTTTTGCGTTTAGGTCCACTTTTCTCAGAAAGTATCAATGCTATTGCATTCAGACTTGGACACTTACTTACTATCATGAGGGGACTGGGCAGGCAAAGTTAGATAACTCTGGCGTGCATTTGACTGAATTATGTGCCCTTTTTATACTTAGAAAATTGAAAATTTTGGTTAAGTTTTGCGTTGAGTCCACTTTTTTCAGAAAGTATCAATGCTATTGCATTCAACTTGGTACACTTACTTACTATCATGAGGGGACTGGGCACGCAAAGTTAGATAACTCTGGCGTGCATTTTGACAGAATTATGTGCCCTTTTTATCTTAGAAAATTGAAAATTTTGGTTAAGTTTTGTGTTAAGGTCCATTTTATTCCTAAGTATCAAAGCTATTGCTTTCATACTTGCAACACTACTAACTAATGTAAGGGGACTGTGCAGGC